>NW_028318510.1:4450000-4750000 GCF_062004578.1 Staurois parvus
AACTATGACAAATCATGGCTTGAACTATCTTGTTTTGCATGTAATGCGTCTATCTCATATATTAGTTTCACCTTTTAAGTTGCATTACTGAAATAAATGAACTTTTGCACGCTATTCTAATTTTTCGCGTTTCACCTGTAAGATTTGATTACAGCACTCAGTCTTTTTGGGTATGAGTCTATCAGCATGGCACAGCTTGACTTGGCAATATTTGCCCACTCTTCCTTGCAAAAACACTCCAAATCTGTCAGATTGCGAGGTCATCTGTGCACAGCCCTCTTCAGATCACCCCACAGATTTTCCATCGGATTCAGGTCTGGGCTCTGGCTGGACCATTCCAAAACTTTTATCTTCTTCTGGTGAAGCCATTCCTTTGTTGATTTGGATGTATGCTTTTGGGTCATTGTCATGATGAAAGATGAAGTTCCTCTTCATGTTCAGCTTTCTAGCAGAAGCCTGAAGGTTTTGTGCCAATATTGACTGGTATTTGGAGCTGTTCATAATTCCCTCTACCTTGACTAAGGCCCCAGTTCCAGCAGAATAAAAACAGCCCCAAAGCATGATGCTGCCACCACCATGCTTCACTGTGGGTATGGTGTTCTTTTGGTGATGTGCAGTGTTGTTTTTGTGGCAAACATATCTTTTGGAATTATGGCAAAAAGTTCAACCTTGGTTTCCTCAGACCATAACACATTTTCCCATATGCTTATGGTATACTACAGATGTGTTTTTGCAAAATTTAGCCATGAGCTTGGATGTTTTTCTTCGTAAAAAAAGGCTTCCGTCTTGCCACTCTACCCCATAACCCAGACATATGAAAAATATGGGAGATTGTTGTCACATGTACCACACAGCCAGTACTTGCCAGATATTCCTGCAGCTCCTTTAATGTTGCCATAGGCCTCTTGGCATCCTCCCAGACCAGTTTTCTTCTCGTCTTTTCATCAATTTTGAAGGGACGTCCAGTTCTTGGTAATGTCACTGTTGCGCCATATTTTCTCCACTTGACGACTGTCTTCACTGTGTTCCATGGTATATCTAATGCCTTGGAAATTCTTTTGTACCCTCATCCTAACTGATACCTTTTAACAATGAGATCCCTCTGATGCTTTGGATGCTCTCTGCGGACCATGGCTTTTACTGTAGGATGTGACTAAGAAAATGGCAGGAAAGACCTATTAGAACAGCTGAACTTTATTTGGGGTTAATGAGAGGCACTTTAAACGATGGCAGGTGTCTACTGACTCCTATTTAACATGATTTTGAATGTGATTGCTTAATCCTGAACACAGCTACATCCCCAGTTATAAGAGGGTGTACACACTTATGCAACCACATTATTTTAGTTTTTTTTATGTTTACTCCCCCCAAAAGATTTAATTTTGTCTTTCTATTGAGTTGTACAGTTTATAGGTCACATTAAAGGTGGGAAAAGTTCTGAAATTATTTATCTTTGTCTAATTTGTTTACATCACAGAAACCTGACATTTTAACAGAGGTGTGTAGACTTTTTATATCCACTGTAGAAAACAATTTACCATTACTAGTCTGCCCCTTAAACACTTACCTGAGTCCTCTCTTGATCCAGCACTGCTCCTCTCCTCCTCTTTTCCTGCATTCACAGGAGTCTGTAAGATCTGTGGGAGCCACTGCTGCTATCCGTCAAATCCTGTGAGGAGAGAACGGGGGGCTAGGGCAAGGCAGTGCTCTGAGTGTCTATGGACACATACAGCCCAGCTCAGGAGCACGTCCATGTAAGTCCCGCATAGCACATGGCTTGCTGTGGGGGCACACATGGGAGAGGAGGAGCAGTGCGGGCGGGGGACTACAGAAGAGGAGGTAAGGGACCGCTCTGTGCAATACCATGTGCACAGAGAAGGGAAGTATAACCGTATTTAATTAAAAAATAGACTCTATAACCACTTTAAATCATTCTACAAACTGTGACTAAAGTGGCCTGCAGAAAGATGTTCAATTAGGATTGATAGCACAGAAAACACTTTAACTTATGTCTGGCATGTGCATCAACTGTTCAGTGCATGGCAGGCACCCTTTCTAAAACCTGCAATGTCTCTTCTGCAAAAAAAAAGTCTACCTGCCTGCTCACAGTGATCCCTAGACTGTACACTGAGCTGGGCATGCGCAACTCAGTTTACAGTGACAGGGCTGATCCTATGTGCCGAGATGACTGGCTCATGTGCAAGAATGCCATCATCCTGCGCCGGCCCATGAAGATGGCTGAAAACCCAGCACACAAGAAAAGATGCCAACGCCATGGAGGGAGCATTGGGTACATGAGTAATCCACCATTTAATTCCACTTTAACTGCTTCCGTGCCACCCTATAGCAGAAATACTGCTACAGGGCGGCACAGGTGTGCATAATTATGCACCACCATTCACAGCCTCGGCTGTCAATTACTGGGTTCTGGCCGGTGATTTCCCGCTGGCACCTGGCAATCTCCGAGTATTACCAACAGGGGGAGAGGCCTGCATATAAAAACAGATCTCTCCTCTGTCAGCTCCTGCACACTGCTTTGTATGGCTCTGCATTATAGGCAGAGCCATACAAAGCAGCACTCAAACTGCATTATAGGCATTAGTGGGGCGTTATTAACGCTCGGCAAACACCTAGCAACCGCCACTAAACCGCGCATGCGGCATTTGCGGAGTGTTTGCCGAGCGTTAAAAAACGCTTTGCAAATGCCGGACCAACGCTTGCCAAACGCTATAGGGGCGTTTGGCAAGTGTTGGTAAAACAGCCAAGTGTGAACGAGCCCTAACACTGGCTGCTCTGTTCTCTTGGTATCCTTTCAGCAAAGTGACAGCTACTACCTATGCAGACTACTGCACTGATCACGGCACTCATACCTCACCCGCTCTCATGATTAATGATCCACAATCTGTGTCCCCTGAGCTGGAGCTGTACGAGAGGCCTTCCTCAACATGTCAGGCTTGCTCCCAGGTACGTGACATTGACAATTCTGCCGTCCAGGGAGAGGAAATTTAAACATCAGCTTTAAAAAATGGCTTGGCAGAAAAACAACCATTCTGAACTGACAGGTAATCTTATAAAGTCTTACATTTTAATACACAGTATTCATTTCTTTAGAGTGAATGGTTTCTAATACCATAATGGAGTGTTTTGAAAATAACGGTGGCACTGGGTGGTCCTGTCCCTTTAATTGTGACTCCTGATACTCTGACATGATATTCATGACCGCTTGTCAGTTCTTCCATCTGGTAACTTCTCTTACTTGAAAAATTCACAGTAATTTCTACGATTAAAAATAAAACAGTATAATTATTTCTAAACTAATATATTTTATTTATATCATGTACAGTACCTGGTTAAATATAGTATGACCTTCTAGTGGAAATAAGGAACTATCCACACAACTCCAAAGTGTGGCTACATTCAAATGATTTGGACAAGTGATTTTTGTTTTCAAGCAAAAACACATGCCTGCACCCAAATCCAAGGGCTGCAGGAATACAAGTGAAGGTTTATATTTTCTATTGCGCATAAACCATAATGAATCACCAGTTGGCATAAATCCTGGGGGTTCTGGCACCCTGACTGGGCTCTTAGTTCTGTTCCCATTCCTGCTGATGCATTCTTCATAGATGAAAGAAGATAAAATCCAAAAGAAGTAGGACACGTTTATTGAAAATGTCTGATTTGCAAACCTTAGAACTCAAGTGTAAAGGCTGCATTATAAGAATCAAAAAAAAAAAAGTATAAGAAATTGTTGGGTACTTATCTCCTCAACAGCTAACACATCTGAAACATTGATTTTTGGGAACATTTTGCAAGAGGAGAGATACAAAGAGAGATAAAGCAGAGGAGAATAAACTCATCACTAAAAAAAGATGATTGGGACTTTAAAGGTGCCAATACTAACGAATAGATTGCTTTATAAAAAATTACAACATTTATTTCAATCTTTTAAAATAAACAAATATAACATATACACTTGAGTGTTTAAATTTGGGTAGTAGTGCAATAATCTATATCCGGTGCAATACTTCTCAACATGTTTCGCATATTTTAAGGCTTCGATGAACACTATCAATCACTGCCATAGCAGTGGCAGTACATAAAAGGGCCATAATTACCAGTCCAATTAGAACACTGAAACAAAAATGATAAAGAATTAGAAGCAGAGATCAGATGAAACCAATCAACCTGCCAATAAGAGAAACCATCATGATGGAGATAATACTAAATTTACCTCAATTATATAATTCTCAAGCCAAAAAGAAGCGGTGACAGCAAATAACCAAGGTTATAAAGAAGCCCAATCTTCAAGAAGAAGATACTTGCTAAAAGATAAAAACCAAAAACATCAAAAAACTTTGATATAAATAAGGTGGGAAACCTACAGTATAATGCCGACCAACAGCCTGAACAAATGTCTATCAGGTCGGGTCTCACCACAGCAAGCTACAACACCACCTCCCCATCACACAACAAACAAATCAAGTCAGTGCCTTTTAAATAATGGGTTTTTCCTGCCAAAACTGATGTCACGACACTGACACCCGTATAGAATGACACTTCCGCCCTCCATTAGACAGTTGCCAACCAACAAAGGCCATCAAGCTGACCAAACACCCCAGAACAAAAAAGAAAAAGGGAGAAAAACTCTATCTCTATACAGCTATACAAACAACTAAATGCCACCACTCAAAAAAGACCACAGTAATTAAACCTAATAATTAGCCAATGAAAGCTCGACAGTGCACCTAGATGCCATCTAGCGGACAACTAGCAACTTACAATGCATTAGAGATTAATCCATCTAGGTTGTACATGGAGAGCTGGGTGAACGTCCCATTAGATGTAAACCTCACATCAAAGCGTCACACATCCAGGTTGAAAACAAAAGAGTATGCATCGAAAAAATAATACAAAATACATAAACTGAACCAAACAAAGATGCCCTTCAAGGATAAAAAATGATAGTATGAAAATGGATAACAAATACAATGGAAGGCAGAGAACATATGGAACCATAGATGGCCATAGATAGGACCAAGCCCAACTGAGATATTGGAACTATAAGAAGGATATGAAAGTGAAAGAATCATTTAAACCTGGAGGTTTGGTAGCCTTCAGAGTAAAAATCCACTTGGTTTCATGCTGCAGAAGAAGCCGGTCTACTTCCCTGCCTCTCTCGTGGATAGGGATATGCTCTAAAGCACAAAAATGTATTTTGCATAGGTCATAGTTGTGATAAAGACCTACATGTCTGCTGATAGGTGTTTCTGGTCTTTTTTTGTTTATTAGGGAAATGTGGTCACGGAGGCACTCAAAAAACATTTGCTTGGTTTTACCCACATAGAATGCCCCACAGTCACGAAACATAAGATAGATTACACCAATAGTTTGACAATTGACTGAACATCGTGTTGTGTAAACACGTCCATTGGGTAAATTGACAACAGTAGCCTTTAACAAATAACCACAATAATTACATTTACCACAGGGAGATGTCCCCCTTGTCATGGATTTGGGCAAATCTGTTCTAACATAGTGACTCTGTACCAAATGATCTTTCAAGGATCTGGATCTGCAAAATGTAATCTGCGGTGAAGGACCAATATGTTTTGAAACCGTATCATCTGCCTGCAACAAATACCAACATTTTCCCAAAATGTCACGCACTATATACTCTTGCCCTGAAAAATGAGTTGTTAGTCTAGTAGTCGAAGGAGGTGGTCGAATTTTAGATTTATGAATTAATTGAGACCTATTAAGGTCACATTTTCAAAAAGGGGTGCTCGCAGAGTTTCATAACCGTTATTAGCAACTAATGCTATGTTTATTATGTTGTCATTCAAGTCAACAGTAAATAAAAGAACAGGATCTGGGATGGGAAAAACGGGAACTCAAAGATCTGTCATTCCATATCTCATCTACTACATACTGTTTTGCTGGTAAATGAAATCGCATACGTACCTTGAGTGATGCTCCTTATAATGTCTGTGCAGAATATTCTATAGAATAGTAAAAAGCCCAAACAATCCTCTTCTGGAATTTCTTCCCATTCAACCACAGCTGAGGTTTTGGTGATATTTTTTATAGTCACATTAGGTGAACCAGACCTGGGAACTTAAAATAATTACTTTGTGAGCTTTGACACTTATAACAAGTATTTTATTAATTAAAGGTTATCTCTAGGCAAAAATGTTTGTTTTTATTTAGTTCTGGTTAACTTGGGAAGGGTTAGATCCCTGTTTTTATTGCTGTCTTTGTTCCCATTGGAGAGATTCACCCCTGTATTTGTGTTTGTCATCGTTGTAACCAAGACAGAAAGTGAAGGGAAATCCAAAATTTGAGTTGTCCTCAGAACAACAGTTAAGGAAAATTTTCCAATGGGAATACCTGTTTTGGGGGCAACTGTCTGAGTGGGGAATTCCTCTAACTTTCGGAGATTCCCAGTAATTTCCTGTAGCATCTCTGGGACAAGAAGCAAACTTTCCCCAAGGAAAAATAAATAGCTAACGGTATTTTCACTTTTCTCTACTCTATCAAAAGCTAAAAAAGTTTCGGCTATACATACACTTTAAATGATGCTATCTCTGTGCTCTACACTAGTAATGTATGGCTGTACATATGATGACGGGTAAAAAAATGTTGAATTACATGGCTCTGCACACTTATAAAATAACATATAAACCCTTGTTTTTGGGTTTGTGATGATAGTGATGACGCACTCTAATTTGCAGTGTTTTAGAGGAATGGCTTTTTCATTATTACTCCTCACCATAAACAAATATATATATATATATATATATATATATATATATATATATATATATATATATATATACACATTATAATATTCATATGTGATTATCCCACACCTTCCACAAATTGTCTAAATCCTCCTACTAGTGCCTTGCTAACCAGCATAGCTGCTAGCAAAAAAGTGTTCCCACAAGAAAATATTGATTAACGAATATGTGTATTTCTGTGCAGCAATACACATATTTGTTAATCAATACATTATAATATGAGTATGAAGAAATTATATAAGTTACTATTTGGCTGCATAGACGTAGTTGGCACAAAGACCTGAACCCTTGTTTCTCAGAAAACCCAAATAACTGGGCTCTCGATTAGTTTGTCCACTTGGTATAAATGACTGAAGAATGCAGTGAACTAAATTGTATGGCTCACCATGAGTTTCCAGGCTTCTGCAGTATTTCCAAATAATATGTTGTCAAGGCCATGTATTAGCTTAAGCACAACATGCGACATACCTCCTTCCTCCACATAGATGTAGGTGATTCCAAATGTTGTCTCTTGTGTGGCATTCATACACATATTATAATCAAGCAAGTGTATCATTACTGTGTAACGTTTCAGTCCATCAAAAGGCCCTAGAAGCAGAAAAAAAAATCACTCTTTCAAGAGCAACACCTTTGAAAATCCTGTATTATGTATTGGCTATATCTCCTCATTAGAAGGTGGTTGGGATGAAGATGGAGAGTCATGCCATTTGTATTATGTTATGATCATTCCAGGCATATTTGCCCCCATTCACCAGAAGTATTTACTATACCTTTTCAAGCTTAACAACATTTTTTGAAGAATGCACAGCAAATGTGGAATGCAGAAAAAAGCAGTGTGGGTCTCCGATTGGTGGTATGTCATAAGCTGGCCATAGACCAGGGGTGTCAAACTCCATTTCATGGTGGATCACATCAGCATTATGTTCGCCCTCAAAGACCCGGTTGTATCTGTAAGACTAGATGTCCAAAGCACCCCACTCTCCTTTACATCACAGTGCACCCCCCTTTACCTGCTGCTGCCAGGAGGAAGAGGCAGAGCTGGGAAGCAGAAAGTGCAGGGTCTGGAGGAGGACCAGAGGATGGCAGGAATCAGTTGCCGGAGTCTGCTGAATGCTGAGACCAGGGGAGGTGGAGATGAGGGGGTGCTGCAGCTGCCCAGTGATGCAGGATCTGTAGGAGGAGTTCTGTCTTCCTCCCCCCCGTTGCCAATGGCTGAAACCAGGGGTGGGAGGGGGGTTGCAGAGATGAGCCTCTCCAGGGCTGCATGGGAGAGTTCAGGATCTGGTGGAGGAGATTTGTCCTTCTCTCTTCCACCAACTGCTGAGACAAGGTAAAAACAAGGGGGTGCCACAGCTGCAGGAGAGGTCTGAGGGCCATATGAAATGGCCTGGAGGGCTGTATTTGGGCCTCGAACCTTTTGTTTGACATCTGTGCCAAAGACACATGCAAATTTAAATGCAGCCAGTTCTTTAGATAAATGTCTATTGAACAGACAAGCTGGAAAACCTTTGTCAATCAATGGATGCAACCAATTGGCTGCAGCTACCAATCAGTGAATTCTGACAGGTGAGAGTCCCACTGTCCGCATACAATGTCCCCATGGGGGGTAAATCCTCCACCAAATTTGCGTTAATGGAAAAATATGTTTGTTTTTCTTTGTTCACTCTGCTGGTTGGTAAGAATGGTTGGTATCTCATGTTTGAAGAGTTAAAAGGAATATATTGAATGAGAAAGACGGCACTCAAGACAGAAAACTGAAGTTAGGTACAGCCGCAACAATGTCAGGCTAATTATATGAAGATAGAAGGATTGGAATACTTGTAAGGAGTCTTCGAGAGATTGATATATATCCTCACCACAGTATAACAATAATGGTTCTGTTCTCTGATTAGGGGAAGTTGACCACCAAACAGGTAAAGGGGTTCTATTCCTGGGCATTGATGGTCAGTTGGCGGTCAGAAAGGCAACATCTTATGGTGAAGAGAGTACTCCAGGTTTAGCAAGTATGTGATAGTGTTCCCCTGTCCCAGGAAAATACACTGCTGGGGATTGTTACCCCCAGGACATTCACCGAACTCCAAACAAGTAGTATAGGAAAGAAGTACCTAACTCCCTTGTAAGCACTGCTTTGAAAACACATGATATCTCAATGGGGAAAAATATCATGCTGGATATCTATATTGATATGGACTGGGTAATGTTTTAGGAACGTAAGGATGCCCCATCGTTTGATAGAAATGAAAATTATCAACCTACAGAGGACTGATTTCCCCGAAAATCAAAGTGAAAAAATTATGCAGCAGGCTAGTCCATTTTGCTGAAATTTCATTGCAGCAACTCAAAATAGTACTCAGTAGTTTGTATGGCCCCCACGTGCTTGTATGCATACCTGACAACATCAGGGCATGCTCCTAATGAAATGACCGAAACATGATATTCCAGAGGTGTTCTATTAGATTTAGGTCAGGTGAGCATGGGGGCCATTCAATGGTATCAATTCCTTCATCCTCCATGAACTGCGTGCATGCTCTCCCAACATGAGGCCTGGCATTGTCGTGCACCAGGAGGAACCCAGGACCCACTGCACCAGGGTCTGAGAATGGGTCCAAGGATATCATCCCAATACCTAATGGCAGTCAGGGTGCCATTGTGTAGCCTGTAGAGATCTCTGCGTCCCTCCATGGATATGCCTCCCCAGACCATCACTGACCCACCACCAAAACGGTCATGCTGAACGATGTTACAGGCAGCATAACGTTCTCCACGACTTCTCCAGACCCTTTCATGTCTATCACATGTGCTCAGGGTGAACCTGCTCTCATCTGTGAAAAGCACAGGGCGCCAGTGGCAGACCTGGCAATTCTGATGTGCAATGGCAAATGCCAATCGAGCCCTATGGTGCCGGGTAGTGTAAGAGAATTCCTGTACGGCAACTGGCTAATAGTAATGGGCATAGGCTCGTGCATGCAAAAATGCACGGGAGCATGCCCACTGTTTCTGGCGCCAGACAAACTATTTAAGGGAGGCTCTTACTCTCTGTCAGTGCTGACTGGTCTTCAGCTAACTTCCTGTTTCCTGCTATATCCTGTGTGTATCAGTTACTGACCCGGCTTGCCATTGACCTGCTCTTGGATCTTGTTTATGCTTCTGTTCATCGGTTTTTGATCCTAGCTTCCTCCTGACCTTGTCCCTGTCTGATGTTTCGGTACCTCACCTACTCGTTGCTGACCCTGGCTATTACTCTGACTATGCTGCCGGCTCCAGTTTGGCTCTACAGTCCTACTGAGTGCCTGTCCTGGCTGTCATTACATAAAGCTCTGGTTGTCACAGTGTGTTCCGGCCTCCCGCTTATCAGAAGCTCCGGCAAGCCACGTAACCAGATCTTGCAGCTCCAGTGGAGTGCTTCCTTAACCTCAGCTGGACGTTCCAGCATCTCCTCTGTTCCTGACTGGATGCCCTGTCTGATTTACCAAAGTTACATCACCAGCTGCAAGTTACACAATCAATATCCACAGGCACCCATGTTCCTCCTGACCCTCGGCACCATCTGTTTCACCTTCAGTGAGGCTTCGGTTGGAGATACAAGAGAGGCTGATCTCGTCAATTCAGACTTCTATCAGGTACGTGACAGGTAGTGATCACAGGGCCCACTAGAGGACGTCGGGCCCTCAGGCCAGAGACAGTCAGACCAGTGGCCTGCTGGAGGTAATTTTGTAGGGCTCTCACATGCTCATCCTGTTCGTCCTTGCACAAAGGAGCAGATACCAGACCTGATGATGGATTAAAGACTTTCTATGGCTCTTTCCAGCTCTCCTAGAGTAACTGCCTGTCTCCTGGAATCTCCTTCATGCTCTTGAGACTGCACTGGGACACACAGCAAACCTTCTGGCAATGGCAAGTATTGATGTGTCATCCTGGAGGAGTTGGACTGCCTATGCAATCTCTGTAGCGTCCAGGTATCGCCAAATACAAAACTAGTGAAAAGATGAATAGGGGAAAAAATGTCAGTGTCCTCCACCTGTAAAACCATTTCTGTTTTGGGGGTCATCTCGTTGCCCATCTAGTGCACCTGTTGTTAATTTAATTAACACCAAAGCAGCTGAAACTAATTAACAGCCCCCTCTGCTACTTAAAGTGTTACTAAACCCAGGACCCTGAGTTCACTATATCTGATCTCCCACAGTACACAGAACATGCAAATGCAATTATTTTCATGAATATAAACTGCTAACTACCTTTTCTCATCAGCAGTTAGAGCAGTCTTGTGACTTCTATTCAGTTTCCAGCAGAGCATATGTTAAAGCTTGTAGGAGAAGTTTTCATTTTGCTCTAGGAGGATGCAGAACCCCTGACCACTGTCTGTACAGTGCTGATTGGCCCTGTGCTGATCACATGCACTCTCCCAAGAAAAAAAAAAAAACCTCCCTAGCAGTACACACCAAACTGAGCATGTGCAGAGTGCCTTCACACAATATGTCTTATCAGGAGATAAGAGGGGGACATTGGAAGAAAGGGAGGATCAGAGAAGTCAGGATCAAACAGCCTTTTTACACAGTGCAGAGGATTAACCCCTTAGGTTCTACAGTAAGTATAACAAGCATGCTTTACTGCATATACAGACTGATTGTACTATTGTGGGTTTAGTAATACTTTAACTGACCAGATAAATACCCCAGGAGTTTAATTGACTTGATGCTATACTCTGGTTAAATTTAATTTTTCTGAGCAGTGTACTAAATGTTACAAAAATGAACTCCAGTAAATAATTCTATTGCATCCTGACATGGCCATATCCAGTTCCTCCAGCTACAATATTCAGGGAATGAATGAATGAGAGTCTGTGAGTGTGAAAAGAGTGACAGAATAGGCAAGGTGTTGTTGCGTGCACAATTTACTATATACAGTCATGGCCGAAATTGTTGGCACCCTTGATATTTTTCCTGAAAATCAAGTATTTCACACAAAAAAGGTATTGCATTAACACATGTTTTGCTATACACATGTTTATTCCCTTTGTATGTATTGGAACAAATATAAAACAGAGGCAGAAAAGCAAATATGACATAATGTCACACAAAACCCCAAAAATGGGCTGGACAAAAGTATTGGCACCCTTAACTTAATATTTGGTTGCACACCCTTTGGAAAACATAACTGAAATCAGTCGCTTCCTATAACCATCAATAAGCTTCTGACACCTCTCACCCGGAATTTTGGACCACTCTTCCTTTGCAAACAGCTCCAGGTCTCTCTTATTGGAAGGACACCTTTTCCCAACAGCAATTTTAAGATCTCTCCACAGGTGTTCAATGGGATTTAGATCTGGGCTCATTGCTGGCCACTTCAGAACTCTCCAGCGCTTCTTTGCCATCCATTTCTGAGTGCTTTTTGACGTATGTTTGGGGTCATTGTCCTGCTGGAAGACCCAGGATCTTGGACGCAAACCCAGCTTTCTGACACTGGGCCCTACAGTGCGACCCAAAATCCTTTGGTAATCCTCAGATTTCATGATGCCTTGCACACAGTCAAGGCACCCAGTGCCAGAGGCAGCAAAACAACCCCAAAACATCATTGAACCTCCACCATATTTTACCGTAGGTACTGTGTTTTGTTCTTTGTAGGCCTCATTCCGTTTTCGGTAAACAGTAGAATGATGTGCTTTACCGAAAAGCTCTATCTTGGTCTCATCTGTCCACAAGACGTTTTCCCAGAAGGCTTTTGGCTTACTCAAGTACATTTTGGCAAACTGTAGTCTTGCTTTTTTATGTCTCTGTGTCAGCAGTGGGGTCCTCCTGGGTCTCCTGCCATAGCGTTTCATTTCATTTAAATGTCGACGGATAGTTCGCGCTGACACTGATGCTCCCTGAGCCTGCAGGACAGCTTGAATGTCTTTGGAACATGTTTGGGGCTGCTTATCCACCATCCGGACTATTCTGCGTTGCAATCTTTCATCAATTTTCCTCATCCGTCCACGACCAGGGAGATTAGCTACAGTGCCATGGGTTGCAAACTTCTTGATAATGTTGCGCACTGTGGACAAAGGCAAATCTAGTTCTCTGGAGATGGACTTGTAACCTTGAGATTGTTGATATTTTGCCACAATTTTGGTTCTCAGGTCCTCAGACAGTTCTCGTCTCCTCTTTCTGTTGTCCATGCTTAGTGTGGCACAGACAGACACACAATGCAAAGGTTAAGTGAACGTCTC
Source organism: Staurois parvus (assembly GCF_062004578.1). Classification (NCBI taxonomy): domain Eukaryota; kingdom Metazoa; phylum Chordata; class Amphibia; order Anura; family Ranidae; genus Staurois; species Staurois parvus. Next base: position 4,463,009 of record NW_028318510.1, read on the forward strand.
TCCTTTTTATCTGCTTTCAGGTGTGATTTCTATATTGCCCACACCTGTTACTTGCCCCAGGTGAGTTTACAGGAGCATCACATGCTTGTAACATTCTTATTTATCCGCAGTTGTGAAAGGGTGCCAATACTTTTGTCCAGCCCATTTTTGGAGGTTTGTGTGACATTATGTCGAATTTGCTTTCTTTCCTCCCTTTTTTTGTTTTGTCCCAATACACACAAAGGGAATAAACATGTGTATAGCAAAACATGTGTTAATGCAATACGTTTCGTGAGAAATACATGATTTCCTGGAGAAATATCAAGGGTGCCAACAATTTCGGCCATGACTGTATATATCTATATATATATATATATATACATATACATATACATACACATACACATACATACACACATTTAGTTATTTATACTTTCTTTGTGTGTGCTGCATGTGTGTGCCTAATGTCAGCAGGCCCTATTTAATTTTTTAAGAATGCATTTATTGTTGGCACAGAAATTATTGGAAATTGTTACCATGAATAGAATAGTTCTGAATGTGTCTCATGAGTACATCATCCTTCATTTGCATGTAATTTGTTCCCCAGCTGATCACACAGAAATCATTATCAAACACTGGAGTCCAAGTGAGAAAAATCTTGTCATATTTATATGCGGCAAATATCCTTCCTGGTAATTCTATAAAGAAATCAGAACGGTAGAAAACATTCTTCACATTACATTTGTTTGAATATTACTTTAGAGCTAGCCTTATACATATTAAGCAAGATCATTTACTATACATGCTACCATTGCTAAATAATTAGCAATGTAAAATGTGAGGGTTTGGTGTCTTTTATTCAGAAGACAATTGTGTAGAGTTGTGAGTCAGACACTGCAGATAATCATTCAAAATGACTATAGTGATATTAGTATAACATTTGCCCACACACTTAAAAGAGAAGTATGAATTTTTTGGAAAAAAAAATTATACTTACATAGGTGGATGCAGCATGGGTCCGATGGTGCATCTATCCCCCACTGCTTCTCAGACTGGGAACTAGTAATAAAAGATGGCTGATCACTCAGTTCTCAGTCTTCAGTGAGCAGGGAGCCAGTGACTGTTAGTCACCGGTTCTCTGCTCTTCCCCTCCAGTGCTCACTGGAGTGTTGGGCTGTGGAGGGAGTGGGGCTGCTGGCTCAGGCTTTCAATGGCTCTCTGAGAGGCTTAGCCAGCTGGTGGTCCAGGTATCTGGGTGAATCCTAACATTTTAGTCAGGATCTTCCCAGAGCCTGGACTGGCTGAGCGACATCAACTGACAGCAGGCTTTAGCCTGCTGTTAGCTGAAAACAGGTCCCAGGATTGCAGAACGAACTGCACTCCTGGGATCCATAGGAGAAGTATAGCCAAAAAAGCTTTGGCTATACTTTTCCGTTAAAGTATATGTAGCACCCTCCAAGTTTAGCTAGGGGGAGCTAGATCCTAATGGTTAGACAGGAGCTGGCAGCTCAGGTCTAATATCCAGAAGGGTCAAATTGTGGTCAGGGCAGAGAGCCTCTGCAGGCCAGCTCCTCTGGAATTTTCCTCTGCTCTGAGGCATTCAGAGGATGGTCTTAGAGGCAATAGGTGGATCTGAGGAGTGGCTGGCTCTACTCTTGAGGGACCTCAGCCAATCCTCAACAAAAGTCTTGACAAGGGGCTGGGGCTCCTTTTAAAAGTGTAGGAGCCTGCTCAGTAGGAGGAGTGTGGTGAGTTGGAGGAAGATGTGAAGCTGGAGAAGGAGGCTGCCAGGAGGCCTAGTGGGATGGGGTCTGCCTGTGAGCCTGGAGCTGGAAAGGCAGAAAGCATGAAACGCATTGGCTCCCTGAGTGAGGACCACCTGTATGGCAGGGAAGGAGCAGCCCAGCTGATAGGCCTGGTAGCAGCAGCACACCCACAAGCAGTACAGGAGAGGATCTAAGTGAGTACACCTGCACCCCCTGGGTGGATAGGGAAACCAGATTAGGCCCCTTTTAGTGGCTGTTCACCCATTCGTTGAAGGGACAGGAGCCAGATCCCCTGCTCAGGAGAAAGTCTCCAGATTGCTGGCTGAAGAGGAATTCTTCTAGGGTCTGAGGTGGCACATCAACAGAGACTGTATTTCAGAAGAGAAACTTGTGAATAGGTCCAGGAAGTTTGTCCTCAGGTATCGGTTCCCCTGGGCATCCTCTACCCACCTTATTCTATTCTGGTTCAAATTCTCTCAATCAATAACAAAACTAAAGCTCAAGGACTGATTTTCTGACTCTGGATACAAGCATGTGTGGAGAATGAAGATTGCCTGGCTGTGCAGGACTATAAGGGGGTACCGTCAGCAACCTCTAAGGGGGTAGTGCTGCATATATCTGACCCAAGAACAAAAAAAAGTAATATATTATATATTTGGTGGCTGCATTTGTTTTCTTTTTTTACAGCCACAACACTGATATGCTACAATTTATGACATTTTTGTTTTTAGCTTTAGATATACTTTTACTCGGTGGAAACCTTCATACAAGTTATTCAGCTGCTGCATTTATTTGGTGCTGTTTTCTTGGCGATGGATTTCCATTATTAACAATATACAGTACATACATCAGAACATGTGAATGTGGCTGGATATTAAATCGCTGTAATCGGCCACAATGTCTCTTCCCATCTCAACTGATACATGGATGTAATACTCCTGTTGTAAGTGCCATTTCCTTTTCCTCAAGAAGGTGCTATTAAAACTGATTCAGACAGTGTTAATGGCTGACTACAGCACACTATGGCTGAATGAGGGTGGTAAAGATGGTAGGAAGACTCCTCATTGCTACACATAGGACCTGATTTACTATCACATTTGGGTGTACAATCATCCATTGATGCCTGTTCTGATGAGCAAAATCTAGTGTCTTGAAAAAGTGTTCATACCCCTTGAAATTTTCCACATTTTGTCATGTTACAACCAAAAACGTAAATGTATTTTATGTGATAAACCAACACAAAGTGGCACAAAGTTATGAAGTGGAAGGAAAATGATAAATGGGTTTCAACATTTTTTTTACAAATAAATATCTGAAAAGTGTGGGTTGCATTTGTATTCAGCTCCCTTTACTCTGATACCCCTAACTAAAAGCTAGTGGAACCAATTGCCTTCAGAAGTAACCTAATTAGTAAATTACACACCTGTGTGTAATTTAATCTCAGTATAAATACAGCCATTCTGTGAAGCCCTCAGAGGTTTATTAGAGAACATTAGTGAAAAACAGCATCATGAAGGACAAGAAACACACCAGACAGGTCAGGGATAAAGTTGTAGAGACGTTTAAAGTAGGGTTAGGTTAAAAAAAATATCCCAAGCTTTGAACATCTCATGGAGCACTGTATGGCACAACTGCAACCTACCAAGACATGGCCGTCCACCTAAACTTACACGCCGGGCAAGGAGAGCATTAATCAGAGAAGCAGTCAAGAAGCCCATGGTAACTCTGGAGGAGCTGCAGAGATCCACAGCTCAGGTGTTGTTCTATCACCTAAAATCCCCCCCCAAAATTTACGTTTTTGGTTGTAACATGACAAAATGTGGAAAAATTCAAGGGGTATGAATACTTTTTCAAGGCACTGTATATGCTCAGGGAGTTTATAATTTATTTGCAATGTGAATGAGGGTTCCTGCACAGAATATACAAATTAGTGTGAAATTTATTAACAAGGATGATTCACTATTGTTTGAACACTATAGTCATAATGTGTACCACTTAATTAGCAGGGTGCCCAAAATTTGATTTTCTGTAGTATTTTGGGGTATTTCTAAGCACTATAGGCATTTCAATGTGCATGCCATATAGAAATAAGCCTGCATCAACCGTGCACAGCTATAGTTAAAAAACAAAAGTCAGTAAAAAACATTTGTCAAAAACATCAGTGAGCCATGTGGGTGCGTTATACTGCGCATTCACACATCTATGTAAAGCGCTGAGCAAACTGTTGGCGCTATATAAATTCTGTATAATAATAATAGTAATGTATGTACTTAGAAGTTGGGGCACAAGTCTGTGTATGAGATTTCATATGTTAATTATTGAATTACAAATTCCACGTACTCTGATGTCTTCATGTTATTGCACAGTTTTTTTTAATGCCTTTTTGCCACAGATTTAAATTTATTTTAGAATTAAAAAAAATATTTTGTGTGCACATTTTAAGGGATTTTATATATATATATATATATATATATATATATATATATATATATATATATTGAAATTAGTGCAATATCTAAATCAGCCTTTTTCAGGGTGCCTTCAGGTTTCCTGAAGGGTGCCTTGGCAAAATGCTTAAAAATTGCCCCAAAATTGTATACAAGCCAGAGGGTGGAACAAGCCTGCCTTTTAATTCCACAAAGCCATAGGTTTTCATTGTGTACTATTACAACCTTTCATCCACCAATGGCTTCATTAATTGATAAAGAGGATGTTGGGTACCTGCACAGCATGCTTGTTTGCCCCTCTCCTTCAACACTGGAGTAAGGGAATAGAGAAACATTGGAATAATAGTTAGTGCCAGTGAGTAAAGGTGTATTTGCTTTGGAAGCAGGGGCGGACTGACAACTCATGGGGCCCCTGGGCAATAGGGGATCATGGGACCCCTGTGTCCTTGCCCAAACTCAAAAAAACCTATGAAAAAAGGTACCAGGGGCCCCCTACTGACCCTGGGCCCTCGGGCAGTGCCCGAGCTTCCAAATGGTCAGTCCGCCCCTGTTTGGAAGAATAAAACACCTCTAACGTTGGGTGTTCTACATGTGTGGATGTTGCTGCATTAGGTAAAACTATTTGTTTAGTTTTTTACATTTTAGAATGGGGTGCCTCAAAAATATTTAGAATTTTATTGGGTGCCTTGAATGAAAAAAGGTTGAGAACCACTGATCTAAATTAATACATTACCAGGGGAAGCCAAAGGCTGGACCAGAGCGCTGGCTACGGAGGAGTTCCCTGCTTCATTGCAAGCAGTTACAGACACATTGAAGAAAGCGACAGAGAGGTTGACGTGAAAATTTGTGCTCTTTGTTTGGTAGATAATATCACTTTCACAGCTGTTTGGTAACCTCTGAATCATGACAATGTATTTATCCACATAGACGTGCATCGCATACTGCAAGGATGCAAAAGAAAGTTAAGATGAAGCCAATGGATGGCAAAAGGACAATTGGAGCTGCCAAATGACACAACCATATTATCTCAAATATATTTATTTTTTCTATATTATAAGATTTTTTTCATGAAAATGTCTAGGACTTTAGACCTTATATACTTTATATGCCTCTCAAAATAGGTATACTGGTGATCTGAAGACCTCCATAATGACACCAATACAATTTGTATGTCCTAATTCCATTTAAAAAAAGAAAAAAAAAAGAAAAAGGGATTCCAGGTCTTCCTAAATAAAGCATATTACTAGTATTTTGCCAGATATTTACATAGGACCCCATACATGCTAATGTGTAGCAATCATTGTTCTCTGTAGTATCTGAAGCTGTCATTGCCTACCTAAAACACTTGCTTTGTTTTATGTACAGAAATCTATGGCAAATGAAACTTTTTATTATTATATTATGCAGGACCATTATAATAATAAATAGATCCTTTTGATAATATAAAGTAAAATTGCATTTTTGAAATGGATATCCTTAGGTGATCTTTCTCATCTTTCCTCGTGTCCTCTTTGCTCTTTTAATTGATGCTTATAATGGCTCATGTATACTAGGCGTTTGGAAAACTCTTCTGAACGATAGAAACTGACTGCTGAAAAACGTAGGTTAGAAAAACGTCAGTTTAGCCGTGTTTGCATACCACATTTATGCGCGTTTATGTGCGTTTGTGTTTAGAAGCGTTTTTAAAAGATAACCTCAGGAGAACTTCCCAAATGCCCATAATGCACTGAAAAACAGTAAAAAATTAACAATTTCAGACATTGTGAGAGGAATCGAGAGAGCAGAAGCAGACAGAGCAGTGTTGAGATGACCTCTTTTTTCTGGTTGTATTCACTATGGATCCCATCATGAGCATAATGCGGCACGTTCCACCATTTTTTCCTTCACGCGAAACCTGACTGCGCTGGTGTACTAGGTCCATTTGAATACATGGAAAGCACTTTGCATGTATTTCTGATGATGAAAAAAGGCTCTGGACAGCATCTGGACATGGAATAGTTGAAAAAACTCTTCTAAATGCAAATGCTTATAAATGCGGTTAAAGCGCGTTGACAAGAGTTTGGCATTTGAAACGCTGGTAAAATCTACTCATGAATGGTGCCTGTAAATGGACACATAGGAAAACATTAGGGTGAGTTCAGGGGCTGCTGAAAAAAACGCACAACTGCTCCTGAACGTCAGTTTATCAGCTGCAGTGTACATGAACCCTAAAGCAAACTGCTAAGAGTTGACAGCATGCAGATCACACCAGAAATGGCTGCAACAAAACTTTTGTTTGGAAGTCAGTGGGGTTGATTTACAAAAGGTGTGGAGCATGTTCATTTTCAAAGTAAATTTTCACATAGCTTAGTGAATGACGTGAAAAAAAGAGGAAATTCACTTTTGTGAAGAATACCCAATTATATACAAGGAAATTTAAAAAAAAAAACACACAACTTTGCCTCATTCACTAAGCCAATTGAATTTACTCTTTGCAAAGGCAATTTTTTCACTAAGCTTAGTAAATGAGGTGAGGAGGTATTGATTTAATCAATGATGAATCATCAATCATGAACAAACTTTATTTTTTTTTAAATTTTCCTTGTACTTGGTTGTGTATTTTTTTGCAAAGTGAATTTTCTCTTTGTTTCACCTCATTCACTTATGCAGGCCATAGATGGGTCGAAAATCGGCCGATTTTTCGGCCGAAAATAAAATCGGCCGATTTTCGGATCGTTAGTGGGCTATTTGTTCGGCCGTTTTCGGTATTTTGGCCGTTTTTTTTTAATCGGGAAAGTTGGAAAAAAATCGGCCGATTTTCGCGGCAATAATGGGCTAATCGGCCGATTTTTTACCGATAAAAAATCTGCGCATGAGCAGTGACCTGCAAGAGGAAGACAAAAAGAAGAAAAAGAAGAAGAGGAAGAAGAAGAGGATGAAGGAGAAGAAGAGGATGATGATGAAGAAGTAGAAGAAGAGGATGATGATGAAGAAGAAGTAGAAGAAGAAGAGGATGATGACGAAGAAGTAGAAGAAGAAGAGGATGATGATGACGAAGAAGAGGATGATGATGATGAAAAAGTAGAAGAAGAAGAAGAGGATGATGATGAAGAAGAAGAAGAAGAGGATGATGAAAAAGAGGAAGATGATGATGATGAAGAAGTAGAAGAAGAAGAAGAGGATGATGATGAAGAAGTAGAAGAAGAGGATGATGATGAAGATGAAGATGAAGAAGAAGAAGAAGAAGAGGATGATGATGATGAAAAAGAAGAAGAGGATGATGATGATGATGATGATGATGATGAAGGAGTAGAAGAAGAAGAAGAAGAGGATGATGATGAAGAAGTAGAAGAAGAGGATGATGATGATTAAGAAGTAGAAGAAGAAGGATGATGATGAAAAAGAAGAAGAAGAAGAAGAAGAGGATGATGATGAAGAAGTAGAAGAAGAGGATGATGATGAAGAAGTAGAAGAAGAGGGTGATGATGATGATGAAGTAGTAGTAGTAGAAGAAGAAGAAGAGGATGATGATGAAGTAGTAGAAGAAGAAGAAGAGGATGATGATGAAGAAGTAGTAGAAGAAGAAGAGGATGATGATGAAGAAGTAGTAGAAGAAGAAGAAGAAGAGGATGATGATGAAGAAGAAGTAGAAGAAGAAGAGGATGATGATGAAGAAGAAGAAGAAGAGGGTGATGATGATGATGATGAAGAAGTAGTAGAAGAAGAAGAAGAGGATGATGATGAAGAAGTAGTAGAAGAAGAAGAAGAAGAAGAAGGAGGATGATGATGAAGAAGAAGTAGAAGAAGAAGAGGATGATGATGATGAAGAAAAAGAAGAAGAAGAAGAAGAAGAAGAGGAGGATAATGAAGAAGAGGAAGGAGGATGATGATGAAGAAGGAGAAGAAGAAGGATGAAAAATAAAAGGAATTCCAGTCCGACAAAAAGTGTCTCTGCAGAGAGCTCTGCTATTTCTTTGACAGTTCTTTGACATTTACAGAGGTTGCAACATTGTATCTATTTGTTTCCGAATAAAAACATCTGTATCCTAAATGGATACAAATAGATACATTGTTGCAACCTCTGTAAATGTCAAGGAACTGTCAAAGAAATAGCAGAGCTCTCTGCAGGGACACTTTTTGCCGGCTGTAGACGGGAAGAAAATCGGCCGATTTTTTTTACCATTGGTGGTAACGTCGGCCACTTGAACGACCGATTTTTTGTTTTTTTAAAAGAAAAATCGGCCGATTTTCGACCCATCTATGGCCTGCATAAGACGTGAACGTGAACATGCTCAACCCCCTTAATAAATCAGGGTCTATGTTTCTCTATTCATGTGCCAAAAGATATAACTTGAGTAATGCAGGCCATAGATGGGTCGAAAATCGGCCGATTTTTCGGCCGAAAATAAAATCGGCCGATTTTTTGGCCGAAAATAAAATCGGCCGATTTTCGGATCGTTAGTGGGCTCTTTGTTCGGCCGTTTTTCGGTATTTTGGCCGTTTTTTTTTTTTTGGTAAAGTTGGAAAAAAATTGGCCGATCGGCCGATTTTCGCGGCACTTAGTGGGCAAATCGGCCGATTTTTTACCGATAAAAAATCTGCGCATGAGCAGTGACCTGCAAGAGGAAGACAAAAAGAAGAAAAAGAAGAGGAAGAGGATGAAGAAGAGGAAGAAGAAGAGGAAGAAGAGGAAGAAGAAGAAGAGGATGAGGATGAAGAAGAAGAGGATGAGGATGAAGAAGAATAAAAAGAGGATGAGGATGAAGAAGAAGTAGAAGAAGAAGAAGAGGATGAGGATGAAGAAGAAGAGGATGAAGAAGAAGAAGATGAGGATGAAGAAGAAGAAGAAGAAGAGGATGAAGAAGAAGAAGAGGATGAGGATGAAGAAGAAGAGGATGAGGATGAAGAAGAAGAGGATGAAGAAGAAGAAGAAGAAGAAGAAGAGGATGAGGATGAAGAAGAGGAAGAAGAAGGAGAAGAAGAAGAGGATGAAGAAGAGGATGAGGATGAAGAAGAAGAGGATGAGGATGAAGAATAAGAAGAAGAGGATGAGGATGAAGAAGAAGAAGAAGAAGAAGAGGGTGAGGAATAAGAAGAGGAAGAAGAAGAGGATGAGGATGAAGAAGAAGAAGAAGAAGAAGAGGATGAGGATGAAGAAGGAGAAGAAGAAGAAGAAGAAGAAGAAGAAGAAGAAGAAGAAGAGGATGAGGATGATGATGAAGAAGAAGTAGGATGAAAATAAGAGGAATTCCAGTCCAGCAAAAAGTGTCCCTGCAGAGAGCTCCGCTATTTCTTTGACAGTTCTCTGACAGTTCCTTGACATTTATAGAGGTTGCAACATTGTATCTATTTGTTTCCGAATAAAAACATCTGTATCCTAAATGGAAACAAATAGATACAATGTTGCAACCGCTGTAAATGTCAAGGAACTGTCAGAAATAGCGGAGCTCTCTGCAAGGACACTTTTGCCGGCTGTAGACGGGATGAAAATCGGCCGATTTTTTTTACCATTGATGGTATCGTCGGCCGCTTGAACGACCGATTTTTCGTTTTTTAAAAGAAAAATCTGCCGTTTTTCGACCCATCTTCGACCCATGGGTCGAAAATCGGCCGATTTTTCAGCCGAAAATAAAATCGGCCGATTTTCCGATCGTTAGTGGGCTATTTGTTCGGCCGTTTTTACCGATAAAAAATCTGCGCATGAGCAGTGACCTGCAAGAGGAAGACAAAAAGAAGAAAAAGAAGAAGAGGATGATGAAGAAGAAGAAGAAGAAGAGGATGAAGATGAAGAAGAGGATGATGATGATGAAGTAGTAGTAATAGTAGTAGTAGAAGAAGAAGAAGAAGAAGAGGATGATGATGAAGAAGAAGAGGATGATGATGAAGAAAGAGAAGAAGAAGAGGATGATGATGAAGAAGAAGAAGAAGAGGATGATGAAGAAGAAGAGGATGATGATGAAGAAGAAGAGGATGATGATGAAGAAGAAGAAGAAGAGGATGATGATGATGATTATGATGATGAAGAAGAAGTAGAGGATGATGATGAAGAAGAAGAAGAAGAAGAAGAAGAAGGAAGAAGAAGAAGGAATTCCAGTCTGGCAAAAAGTGTCCCTGCAGAGAGCTCTGCTATTTCTTTGACAGTTCCTTGACATTTACAGAGGTTGCAACATTGTATCTATTTGTTTCCAAATAAAAACATCTGTATCCTAAATGGATACAAATAGATACATTGTTGCAACCGCTGTAAATGTCAAGGAACTGTCAAAGAACTGTCAAAGAAATAGCAGAGCTCTCTACAGGGACACTTTTTCCCGGCTGTAGACGGGATGAAAATCGGCCGATTTTTTTTTACCATTGGTGGTAACGTTGGCCGCTTGAACGACCGATTTTTTGTTTTTTAAAAGAAAAATCGGCCGTTTTTCTCCCCGTCTATGGCCTGCATTAGTCTGCAGTAGATACTAAGGTAGCAAATGGTTAGTTCCAGAACAGACAGGTCTTGGATTTTCCCAAGGAAAATCTGCCATCTTTTTAATCACATTTGACGCACATTCGCTAGTTTTGTACCAAATTTGTTTTAGATTCAAGTGGAATTTTGTTGTTGGCAAATGCATCCTTTTGCAATGTTGCACATTTATAGTTCTATTTATAAAACATTCATTACATGAATGTCAGAAGCATTCATGCAAGCTTAACATAACGACTGTCACTTTTGTAAGACATTAACATATATCAACAACTCCATCCAATGGCTAAAATGCAGTATAGTTTTCTGAAATAATTCAATGAGAAAATTAGATTGCATTTTGGCCACTAGATGGATTCTGTTTTTCGGCACAAGCTTTCAGGGTGTACCCCTTCTTTTATGTCCAAGCAGTGAACTTTGTGTATTAGTACTGCTTGGACCTTAGAAGAAAGGGGTACACCCAGACAGCTTGTCTTGAAAATTTGGATGTTAATGCAGATAAAAAAAGTATCACGGACAGTACTCAATTGTTATTTTGTTACCCTGACTGGTTTATTTTTAGGTACCTTTTTTTAAGGTATGGTTAAGTATTTTCCCATACTTATACTCAGATTCCAACACTGTTTTGATCCAAATTATTCCAATGCAGTAATGTGGCAATCCTACATATAATCACAAGAAATGAGCAGTAACCCCTGAGTCATTGATTGGATGACCTGAACATTTTTAGTCAACATCTTGGAATGGCAGACAACTGACAGCAAACCACATCTGTAAAGTTTGTCCTATGTGCACCATGTAAAATTAAAACATAATGAAGGTTTATGGAATAAGAAGCCCATGTATTGGTACATTTTGAGTTGCATGAAATCTTAGCAGGGCATTCAGATATGCAGGCATGACCTGCTAGCCTCAAAGTGATTCTAAAGGTTGGAATTAAAAAAAACAAACATATTATACTTACCTGCTCTGTGTGATGGTTTTGCACAGAGCAGCCCCAATCCTCTTCTTTTTGGGTCCCCTGCTGGTAGTCCTGGCTCTTCCCCCCTGCCAAGTTCCTCCAATAGCAAGCCTCTTGCTATGGGGGCACTCAAGCAGGCTCACTCCTGAGCATGGACATTGTCCATTCACACACAGAGTATGGCCCAGCCCCCCCTTCTCCTCATTGGCTGTGATTGACAGCAGCAGGAACCAATGGCTCCTGCTGCAGTGTGAGCCAATGAGGAAAGGGAGAGGCCCGGGAGAGCAATGGCTCTTATGCACACCGCTAGAGTGAGATGGGACTCAGGTAAGCATAAGAGGGGCTGAGGGGGGAGCTGCAGCCAGACCTTTTATACCTCCTACCATAATGTATAAAATGCATTATGGTGAAAAAAAGTCTGCCTTTAGAACCACTTTAGGGCTTGGGTAGATATGCAAATACAGCATGGTTTCAGGAGCATTCAAGGAAGCCCACCTGGGTTCCTTGACAGTTGCTTCTAACCTGCGATTGACCTCCCTAAACTACATTTAGAGATTATAAACTGATTTTGCAATTCCATTGAAATGTATATAGATGAAAGTATTTCTGAATAAAAGCCCATGTACACAGGCCATAAGGCTAGACTTTAAAGAAGATCCTGGAAATGAGATGATAGTCACCTGATTTGCAGAAAATATCTGCTCTTTAGTTCTCTTGTCTGCCACTGTCTAGGAATGCTATTGATTTTTGGCAGGTAAGAACTGTTCTGCTCACTATTTTCTTCCCTCCAGAAACTAACTTTGCTGAGCAAAACTGTGATTTTTGTGTGCCAGACATGGGGTCATGTCACCCACAGATCTCAAAGGACACCAAAACTGAAGGGGGAAATGATGGAGAAGCAGGAAGACTGACATGGCTTCTTTAGCAGGAAAATGGCCATACCTGGAGACACTCATCTCATGTCTATTGTAAGCTTTAGGCTTTATTCAAATTACATGGCAGAGTATAATAATACCTTCCATTCAATGGAAACTCTTTGTTTACCAGGAGATGATTTCTCTGTAATAACAGTAACTTCAGGGGATCCAGTCAGTTCTAAAACAAAAAAAAACTGCGTAAATGGATTTGATTAGGTCCCTGTTCAAATGTTTTTTTTTTCTTGCCTTCAACTAAATGAAAGTCTGGATTTAGAAATAACTTTCTTGTACTGTATAACAAAGTGAACTTATGAGGAAAGAACTTCCACTACCAACTTGTTTTTAAATAGGCTGCTAACTCATCTTGGCTTTATTACATAGTCAGTTACTCATCTGGAATAAGCATGCAGCCAGTGAAGTGTAAAAAAAATCTGGATTTCTGCATGCATATTTTGGGTCATTGATTTGCTAGGTAGAGAATCCAGGATCAGTGTAAAACACCAAGAGCTTCTAATGGTTCACAGGTTCTCTTTAAAGGTGACTATGTCAAGAGGAAGTACAAGGACTGTCAAAGATATCCTCTTTTGGAAATCCTAGATGCCTGGCTGTGAAACTTCAGCTGTTTTTAGTTACAGACCTGGAACAAATATTCTATAAACATGCCCCAAAATAATTTCAGAATTTACAGTATTAGAATGACAGCAAGGGAACTGTAATTTGCAAACAGAGAGGTCAGTGATGGCAGTATAGCTCCATTAATTCATTTTTTTTGTTTTACTCTTGAAAAAAAAGCATTGCCAATGTCTACGCTCCCTCTGCTCAGTATGCCCTTAAAGGCTGGAGTTCTGCTTTAAACAAGCTATACATTAATAATTTTTTTTCTATTTAACTGCGAATTGAACAAAACGCTGTGCTATTGTGTTCTGAAAGTAGGGAGCCTTCCCCACCATCAGAACACACTAATCAGACTTGCTGGCTATAGCCAGGAAAAACCCAACAGAAGTTGAATGGTAGATGGACTTTTGCACAACCAGCCTGTCCATACATTGAAATTGAGCCAGTCCCTGCTGAACCAGCCAAATTTCGATCCAAGTATAGCCTCCTTAAGAATGCCTGATACATTTTTCTTTGCTAAGATTATACCAGAAGCAACAGAGAAGCAGAGAAAATATGTACATTTCAACAATTCAGCTCATTGGAAACTAATTCTCTGTTGCAGAAAACAGTAACATAAAATACAGGTGCATCTCAATAAATTAGAATATCATCAAAACATTCATTTATTTCAGAAATTAAATTCAAAAAGTGAAACTCGTATATTATATAGATTCATTACACACAGAGTGATATATTTTCAGCATTTCTTTCTTTTAATTTTGATGATTATGGCTTACAGCTAGTGAAAATCCAAAATTCAGTATCTCAGAAAATTAGAATATTGCATAAGACCAATTAAAAAAAAAGGATTTTTTAATACAAAAACGTTGGCTTACTGAAAAATATGTCCAGGTACAGTATAATATGCACACAATGTTTACTCAGGGCTCCTTTTGTATGAATGACTGCATCAATGCGGCATGGCATGGAGGTGATCAGCCTGTGGCACTGCTGAGGTGTTATGGAAGCCCAGGTTGCTTTGATAGCAGTTTTCAGCTCTTCTGCATTGTTGGGTCTGGTGTCTCTCATCTTCCTCTTGACAATACCCCACTGATTCTCTATGGGGTTTAGGTCAGGCGAGTTTGCTGGCCAATCAAGCACATAGATACCATGATCATTAAACCAGGTGTTGGTACTTTTGGCAGTGTGGGCAGGTGCCAAGTCCTGCTGGAAAATTAAATCCGCATCTTCATAAAGCTGATCAGCAGAGGGAAGCATGATGTGCTCTAGAATCTCCTGGTAGACGGCTGCACTGACTTTGGACTTAATGAAGCACAGTGGACCAACACCAGCAGATGACATGGCTCCCCAAATCAACACAGACTGTGGAAACTTCACACTGGATTTGGATTCTGATATTCTAATTTTCTGAGATACTGAATTTTGGGTTTTCATTAGCTGTAAGCCATAATCATCAAAATTAAAACAAAGAAATGCTTGAAAGATATCACTCGGTGTACAATGAATCTATATCAAATATGAGTTTCACTTTTTGAATTGAATTACTATAACAAATGACCTTTTTGACGATATTCTAATTTATTGAGATGCACCTGTAGATGATTGCACAGACTTACCATGTGGAATTGATTTCTCTTGTGTCCATCTGCAGTGAAAACATGACTCATTTAAACATCTTTGCTGAAATACAAATGGCTTTGATGTTTCTGGCAGTGACACGTTGGTTGAGTGACCCGTTACATTAATCTGAAAAATGGAAATATCTAAGTGTTCACATACTGCATATATCTCCACTGAGAATTCACTCCAGTGAGCAAGTATTTTGAGGAACTGTTACAACTAAACTCAAGTTATATATATACAGTAAAGTATATTTGTTATATGCATCCACTGGATGGGCTGAATATGGAAAGGGTGTGCCCCTCCCACAACAGAAGCCAGGGGGAAGTTGGTTCTGCAGGGAGGTGGTATGTGCTGATAGGATCAGAAATTAGAAGGCAAAGTCTCATTGCAACATCAACTCACCTGCTGCAGGGATTGCTCTGGATGTGCTTTCTGCCGCTTATGGCTGTTGTGGATGGCTCTACTCTGAATTTAAAAACTGATGCTATGACTCTTGTGTGATAGTGTCTTCGGGATGAGAGAAAACGGTGCCGAAGCCCGGTACATGCGTGGTACGGACACAAGGTGCTACACTACCCCTAGAGGTCACCTCATATATAGCGACAGTGCTGCTGATCTCCTCTAACCTGTCGCAATCTCTGTAGATACTGGCAATCAGCTACCAGAACAGAAAGTTTCCCATCACGAAAATTTTATTTGTAGCTCTTAAATGAGATTTTGGACAGCCAAGGGCATTAGTTGCAACCCCCCCCCCCCTCGTGCTTCTGTGAAAGCTTTCAACATATGTAACCAGGTGCTTCTTAGCTAGAGACAGATAGTGATTAGGGCACTGTGCAGCAATGCACCCAATGGACTTCAGCTGAATGGTTAACAATATCTTGCCTCCATCCACCAGGGGGAACTGACAAGCAGAAGAAGCTCAAGATACTTGATGGTTGGCAGAATTGAATCATGGGAAATTAAGTTCAGGAAAGAAACTTTAAAATGGCAGACTATGGATGATTAGACTACAATTCCCAATGTGAGCAGGGTATAAAGAGAGTGAGGTAGAGCTGTATTTTCACAGGCTAAATACTGAGGGATTCTCTCTTTGCTGTGGGGAGACTGAGGTGTACACATTGCATTGTGTGCACATCAACCTGCTACAAATCTGGGGCCATGTGCTGAGGACACTGGAGTCATTCCAGGTAAATTTAGAATTGAGCTGATATCTAAACAGCAGGACCCCTGTTGCTGTACTGTTGGGACTGAGGAGGACACTGCTGCCATTAACCTGTTGCTACTAGCAGAGACTGAGCACAGAGGGACTGGCCATCTAACTAGCAGAATTATTTACTGCATACAGACTTTACTGGGACTGTACTCATGTGCACCATCTTAAGGTCTGGGCCCCAACGCTAGTTGGATTAAGAACTTGGGTTGAAAACTGCTCACTCATCTACTTCACAAGACCTTTGCCTATTGTCCATAGCAAGAAGTTTCTCTTTAGGGAGTTTTAAATTTAGTCGCTGACATTTATAAACAGTTGCACTCTAAAGAGGATATAGCCTACTGTTTACAAAGCAGTTACCGCAGCATTGATTATCATTGCTATTACTGTTTCCTAATGCTATTACTTATTACTGATTTTGTTGATTACCAGGTTTACTCTAATTTAGCTGCAGAGGGTGCCATTCTATGGTTGCTATAGCCTTGTGAAAATATGTCTAGTGAGTGGTGAGTGATCTATTCCTTTACTTATTCATTCATTCATGTACATACTGTAATTTACTGCAACCCAGGACAATATATTGGATTCCTTTACTGCTAACAAGTCTGATCTTTGCTATTTGGTACAGAACCTTAGTTGTGTGCAGGGTATCTGTATTTGTGCTCCCAGTAGCAGTGTAGTATCAATTTGCTTAACTTGCTGTGTCACAGGGGCTGGGGTTATTCTCAGAACGGAGGCAGAAGAACAGAGAACCCAATCTACCAAGTGGCTCCTGTGGGGGTAGTGCTACACATATGTTCAGATGCTATCTGTGGGAATGTGTTCCCCTCTAGCCAAAAGAGCCTTGGTGGGGTGAGGTACTGATGTTGGGCAAGAACATCTGGCTTGTAATTATCATTCTAATACAGTTGTTAATTAGGGTTGAGGTTAGCACTCCAAATTCATCAAACCATGTCTTTATTCCCCTGGTTATGTGCACAGGTACTTAAAGAGTAACTCCACTTTTTTTGAACAAAAAAAAAACCATTTCCTTCTGAGTGATCTATGTACTGTATATTGCAAGGATTGTTAACAAACTTTGTTGCACATTCCTACTCTTTTTCTGAAAAAATAGCTGTTTTTCTGTGTCCATGTGCAGAGTGAATCTGTTTGGGAGTGATTTTATAATTATCAATTAGCTGCTGCATCTGCAGAGCTCTAATGTGGGAAGTAGCAAGGTCTGCATGCCTTTAGACATGATTTGCCTTTGAGAGTATCTCACCAAAAATTTAATTTTTGTTGCAGGGGATACCAAAATTCTGACTTTTGTCTTAGTGCAGAATTCTGGGAAAATCAGTAAGACAATCACTCAAGCAGGAAATGACATTTTCAGGGGGAGTTCTGTACACCATCTGTGTATAGAAATCCTCCAGGTAACCATTATTTTACAGAAAATTACAGCACTGCAAATTGATAAGGAATTGCAATATGGCCTGGGTCACAATTGTATTTTTTTATTTGCTAATTTTTTTTCCCACTTAAGTGGAGTTACCTTTTAACCACCTCCCGTCCGGCTGTTGTATATAAACGGCCGGACGGTGGCAGTGCAGGGTCGGGTGGCTGTTTATAAACGGCCTCCCCACCCCCTGCTTGTGCGCGCTCCCTGGGAGCACGCAGCACCGCGATACGGTGCGCGCTGTGTCCTCCGGACACAGTGGAGACCCGATCGTCGTACGGGACTTCTGTGCGAGGTCCCGATCATGTGATCACTGATTGGTCAATCAGTGATCACATGCAGAGTAGTAAGCAAGATGTCACTTCTGACATCATTGCTTACTACGTGTGAAATCTGTGAATGATCACAGAGGTCACATGGCACAAGGCCATTCACAACAGCCTTGTACCATGTGACAAGCTGTGACCAATCACAGCTCACACAGTAGTTCTCAATGGCTGCAAGAATGCAGCCAGAGAGAAGGAGAAATGATTGCTTTTAAAGCCTTTATGGGTGTAAAAGCAATCAGCGTAAAAAGAAAAAAAAAAATCTTCATCACCGACCACAAGTAGTACAGTGTCACCATGGAGACACTGCACTGCTAGGGTGACAGTATGTAAAAAAAAACAAAACCCATAAATAATAATATAAAAAAATAAAATAAAAATGTAAAAAAAGTTTAAATTTGGGTTTTTGTTTTTTTTTTTACTAAAAAGATAACGAAATACATTTTGGCCAAGATTTATGATGAAATATTGTTTATTTGCAAAATTTTATAAGAAGAACAATTTTTTTCAACATTTTTGGACTTTTTCATTTACATAGCAAAAAAAAAAAATTCCAGTGGTGAATAAATACCGCTAAAATCAAGCTTTATCTATCTCAAAAAAATTCTAAAACATTCATATGGGTACACTGTTGTATGACCGCGCAATTGTCATTCAAAGTGTGATAGCGCTGAAAGCTGAAAATTGGCCTGGACAGGAAGGGGGTAAAAGCGTCCGGACTTGAAGTGGTTAAAGCTGAAATTTAGCTCAAAATTATTTTAGCTAAAATTGTCCCAGGTCATGCAGGCAGTGTGACACAATCTCTGAATGCATGTAACACAATCTTTAAATGCATGTACAGGTAACACAATCACTGAATGGGGGAAAGTCTGATGAATGACCAAATTCTCTCCCCTTTGAGAGATCATGTTACATGTTTTGTAAGCAATGAAAGAATTCTGGCAAATGGAGGAGGGGGTGAGTCCCCATCAGGAGCTTTTTCTATTGAATTAAGTCTGGAGACCCAATGCTATTAACTGTTGCAGCACTAAAAGTTCAGAGCCAGGAAGAGGACCAGTACCCCTACAGTGAGGATCTTTCCAGGATCCAGCTGCCTGCATAGAATGGGACATGTTTTATTACAGGTAAGTTAGGTCACTGAAGCTCTAGAGGCAAAAAAACGTTTTTAATTTTGATTTTAGTGATTTGGAGATGTGTCCACATATTATTTCATAACTGCCATTAAAAGCCCTACCATGGGACAAATTATGAAATACAATCCACTGACAGTGGCCCTAATAACCATTGAGGCAGTCTTGTTGGATAGAAAAATGGAAAGTGGTAGGCCTTAGCCATGAAATCAGGGACAGTCGTGCCCCAATAATAAAGTGGCACTAAGCCAAAAAGAGGAACAGAAGAAGATTTTTTGGTTAACAAATGTAATAGCTCATGTGATTCACTAGAAAGTGGAAAAGTCTTTCATTGAAAGGTAGATATGGCTTCAAAGAAAGACATTTATTGTAATAAAGTATTACACAGTGCAACAGTGATAGTTATAAACACATCTGCCTCATTACCTTTCCTTAAATATTGGGTTACTTTATCAAATAATGAGTTACAATTTTCATACAGTATGTGAATACAAGTTATTCCATTAAAAAAAAAATGAAGTGAAAAGTTGTACTTGATTTTATGATTTACTCACAGTGAACCAATTATCTGCTTCCATTTCTCTGTACCTGAGCTGTCCAGTTCTATCCAGTCGAAATTTAAATACATTGGCTGACTGAGCTGCATATTGGATATGAGGTACTTGGCAGTTCACTAGAATTGAACATTTAATAAGTGTCAAGATAAACCACAAACTTTCCAAACCATAGAAAAGGTAAACAACATACTCAATGAACATAGAACATTCAATGCTCCCAGCTAACTGCTTCCATTTAAGGAAGCACAACAGTGCAGCAGCCAGTAACAGGTAAAACAGGTCTAGTAGCTATTGGAAGAGGGCAAGCCAGGACTGGTCACAGGGCACACTGGGCATTTACACAGTGGGCCAGGGCCGCCTGGATAGGAGGGGCAGTGGGGGCAGCATATAAAGGAATCGATTCATATATTTCCCTCTTGTCACTGCTGAATTGCCACTGCTCCTCTCTCTCCTGCAGGCATTCAGCTGCTGCAAGTGAGAAATGGAGGGATTGGTTCCTCTATAAGCTGCCCCGCCACCCCTTGTATCCATCTTCTTTCTGCTGCCCCTGTCCTCTTTCCTGGTTCCCCTATACTTTCTCCAGACCCCTGTGTGCTCTATCCCAGCCCCCTTCCTCCCCCGTAGTGCTATCAGGTTCCCACCTCCCCTCTCCTGCCGGCTGCAGTGGGAGATCTGTGAGGATGGAGATATGTCATTTACCGCCAGCCCCTTCTTTGTCTGAATGGACAGTCAGAGATCAGTACCAATCACTGACTTTGTCCATTCATAACTGAAGCATAGTAAGCTGTGTTTACTATACTTCAGTTTATTAGTGGACAGGGAGCTCTGTACAGAGCTATTCCTGTCTATTAATTCTGTGCAGCTGAGGCTGCAGAGATAGAGATTGAGAGCTGTGTTCTAAATCTCCTTTCTTTGTCTCAAAGGTGAGATGTCAGGGGTCTCTTTAGATCCCTAATAGCTCACCAAAGCCCCCCAACGGGGGTCCAAAAAAATTGTAAAAAAATAATAAAAAAAATTGTAAAAAAAAAATAAAAGTAAAATGGTAAAAAAAAAACCCAAACTGCTGACACCCATAGAAGGACTACCAGGGTCACAAAGGTTGCACTTGCAACCGGGCCCTAGTGTTCCACTGCTGGGCTCCAAGGGAAGGGCCCCTGGGCTGGGGGGTGCTCAGTCTAAAATGCCTGGGCCTATGTTTTGTCCCAGTTCGGGCCTGGAAGAAAGATTATGCATAGTAGAAAATGGCTAGATGGATACTTGTGTTTAGGTAACACTTGAATATTTAGAATATGTCCCAAACAAGCTCCAGGCAGACACAAACACCAGCTGGCCAGCATTCGAAAAGAGGTGGCATGAAGTACGGTGGGGGGGTCCAACAGGCACAGGGTGGGATGTCTGCCAATGAAGTAAATTGCCTTACCCCTACAAAATTAGGGCTCCTTTATACCACCTAAGTTGAACTGAGTCAAGTATTTCCATTGCATGAACAAAGCAAAAAGTCCTGTTTTCTATAGTATCAGTTCACACCAATGTGTTGCAGTACCCATTAGGTTTAAAAAATAACTGTGTTAAAATATAAAAAATAAAACTGTAACACAAAGCAATGTATGTCATGTGCGCTAAAAATGTAAAAATTGTGCTGACATGCCCCCTAGGGTGTGAATAATGTATTTTATTTTTTATTTTTTTCTTTCTACAAATACAGCACATTTAACATATGTTTAAGGTAAGGTTGAGAAGAAAATGCAGCAGAGTTTGAACACTGTATGCAGTTAAAAGAACAAGAGACACAAATAGACTAAAAAAATAAAAACTATATATATATATATATATATATATATATATATATATATATATATATATATATTCAAACAGTAAGCCACACAATTATTGGTGGTGATGGGTTGCTCTTTTCCTTCTGAAGTATACTTGGTTGTATTAGAACAGCATAGTGTCCCTTTGTTCCTTTATGCTGTTATCTGTCCTATTGGTGATAATTGGCCCAGCATTCATTTTGCAACCACTGTCAACAGAACATCAATAGCCAATATGCAGGTATATTCTTCTTACCTGCCAATAACTCAAGCACCTTCAACTGTACAACCAAGTGCACATCTGTGTGTCAGGCTTTGATAGATAGACAGACAGACTATTAACCCTGTAAATGAAATACTGACCCCCAGGTATAATAGTGAAATTATTTGTCTTCACACAGTCATGTTTAGAGATTTGTCGAGATACCCAAATCTTGTTGACTAGCATGATGGCATCTGTGTTAAATTTGTACTTTGATATGTATTTTGAAGTTTCTCCTGCATCAAGCTCCACGCATCCAGAATCAATGTCGCTCCTTAATAAAACAAAGTACATTACTAGCTTATATCTTCACTATGATCAGCAATCGCATTCGGCACAGAAAAAAAAAATCTGTACTATCAAGCACGTGTAAATAATTTGAAAATATGTCTTATAAGTATGTACAATTGTAATGTCCAAATATATATATATATATACAGTTGCAAGAAAAAGTATGTGAACCCCTTGGGATTATGTGGAGTTTTGCATGAATTGGGCATAAAATGTGCTCTGAACGTCATCTAAGTCACAACAATAGAAGAACACAGTCTGCTGAACATAATACTACACAAACATTAGATGTTGCCATGGTTTAATTGCACATAACATGTAAACAATCACAGTGCAGGGAGGAAAAAGTATGTGAACCTTTGGACTTAATAACTGGTTGACCCTCCTTTGGCAGCAATAACCTCAACCAAACGTTTCCTGTAGTTGCAGATCAGACCTGCACAACGATCTGGAGTAATTTTGGACCACTCGTCTTCACAAAACTGTTTCAGTGTAGCAATATTCTTGGGATGTCTGGTGTGAATCGCTCTCTTAAGGTCATGCCACAGCATTTCAGTCGGGTTGAGGTCAGGACTCTAACTGGCTCCACTCCAGAAGGCGTATTCTGTGCTGTTGCAGCCATTGTCTTGTTGAATTACTTGTATGCTTTGGGTCATTGTCCTGTTGCATCACCCATCCTCTGCGGAACTTCAGTTGGCGGACAGATGGTTGTACTTTTCCTGCAAAATGTCTTGATAAACTCTGGAATTCATTTTCCCATCAATGACAACAATCCGTCCAGGCCCTGAGGCAGCAAAGCAGCCCCAAACCATGATGCTCCCTCCGCCATGTTTTACAATGGGGATGAGGTTTTGATGTTGGTGTGCTGTGCCTTTTTATCTCCACACATAGTGTTGTGTGTTCTTCCCAAACAACTCAATCTTGGTTTCATCTGTCCACAGTATATTTTGCCAGTAGTGCTGTGGAACATCCAGGTGCTCTTTTGCAAACTTCAAACGTGCTGCAATCTTCTTTTTGGGCAGCAATGGCTTCCTCTGTGGTGTCCTCCCATGTACTCCATTCTTGTTTAATGTTTTCCTTATTGTAGATGTGTCAACAAAAATGTTAGCATGTGCCAGAGATTTCTGTAGGTCTTTAGCTGACACTCTGGGATTCTTCTTTACCTCATGCAGCATTCTGCGCTGTGCTCTTGCAGTCATTTTTACAGGACGACCACGCCTAGGGCGAGTGCTAAACTTTCTCCATTTGTAGACAGTCTGTCTTACCATGGACACATGAACATCAAGGCTTTTGGAGATACTTTTGTAACCCTTTCCAGCTTCATGCAAGTCAACAATTCTTGATCGTAGGTCTTCCGAGAGATCTTTTCTGCAAGGCATGGTTCACATCAGACAGTGCTTCTTGAAACCAGTAAACCCAAAACAGGTGTGTGTTTTTTAAGGGCAGGGCAGCTGTCAGCAACACATCCAATATTATCACACTGATTGGAGTCAAGGTTGGCTCACTCCTGGCTCCAATTAGCTCTGGGAGAAGTCATTAAGCTAGGGCCTCACATACTTTTTCCTCCCTGCACTGTGAATGTTTACATGTTATGTGCAATTAAACCATGTCAACATCTAATGTTTGTGTAGTATTATGTTGAGCAGACTGTGTTCTTCTATTGTTGTGACTTAGATGACATTCAGAGCAAATTTTGTGCCCAATTCATGCAAAACTCCACGTAATCCCAAGGGGTTCACATACTTTTTCTTGCAACTGTATACACACTGATCGATCAACCATAACATTGTTTTATCTTGTTACAATTTCATATGAAAGTTGGTGGGATATATTAGGCAGCAAGTGAACATGTTGTACCTGAAGTTGATATGCTGAAAGTAGAAAAAATAGGTAATTGTAAGGATTTGAGCAATGATGACAAGGGCCAAATTGTAATGGCTAGATGACTGAGTCAGAGCATCTCCAAAACTGCAGCTCTTGATGAATGCTCCTGGTCTGCAGTGGTTGGTTGCCAAAAGTAGTCCAAGGAAGAAAAACTGGTGAACCGGCAACAGGATCATAGGTAGTCAAGGCTCCTTAATGCACACAGGGAGCGAAGGCTGGCCTGTGCAGCATGTTCCAATAAAAGGGCTAATAGCTCAAACTGCTGAACTAGATAGTTTCAACAGAAGGGTGACAGAACACACAGTACATTGCAATTTGTTGTGTATGCAGCTGTGTAGCCACAGACCGGTCATGGTGCCCATTCTGACCCATGTCCACAGCCAAAAGTGCCTACAATGGGCACATAAGCATCAGATTTGGACCACGGAGCAATGGAAGAAGGTGGCCTGGTCTGATTAATTCAAGAATGGTTTGAGGAACACAAATATTAAACTGGCCTTCAAATTCTCCAGATCTCAATCTAATTGACCATCTGCAGGATGTGCTGGAGAAAACAAGTCCAAGGATCTACTACTGACAGCTTGGGGCCAGATACCACAGCATACCTTCAGAGATCTAGTGGAGTCCATACCTTGCTAGGTTATGGTGGCCATAAAGTTATGGCTGATCGGTATATAGTTAGTATAATAATCATAATACCCAAACATGACTGGATCTCTAAGTCTGGGGAAAAAGTACAATCCATTCCAGAGATGAACATATAGGTTAGAGTACTCTTTTTCAGAAAAGCATAAGTGGCCAGTGTGTTGCATTGCAGTGCATTAACAAATGTTCAGACATGCACCAGTTTCTTCTATCCCACATTACCAAAACACGTACAGTAGATCTGAATTGGCCCTAAAGCTTTAAACAATGCTGTCATTACCAGAAAAAAATTACTAGGCAGAAGCTTGTAAAAAAAAGTATACCTATCTGTCTAGTGGGCAGCAAACTCCAAACTGCTGCTGCTGGTATCCAACAATTCTGGGAGTTTTGAATGCTTAGTATCCTGCTGCTCACAGCCATCTACCGGCCCCTATGTTACTACTGTGCCCTGGCAGCCATAGCTCTGCCAGACAGCAAAGATTCATGACCCACTGGAGAAGTGAAGAATTCTACAAGCTGCTGCTAGTTTAATTTTTCATGTAGCATACGTGTCACAGTAATCTGTGACGTTATAAGAATATCATCTAAAAATCGACTCACCACCACACTAGTTGTTGCTTGTACTCTTTTGATGGATGCGATTGATAAGGTAACCAAGAGCAAGTCACACCAGTAAAAACACTTTTTTGGAACATTGGATGACAAAAGATTCCATCTTGCCATTCTCTGTCTGTAAGTAGAGATTTACACCTTCAGATGCAGAAACCTTTATTTCTACATTTTTCCCTTGGTTCCTCAGAGTTCATGTTTTACAGCACATCATCTAAGTATTTGCTCAAAGAAAAAATAAAGATAACTCAGATTTGTTCATATTGTACAAACTTCAATTTACTTGTGTCCATAACAGTGACAATTGCAGTGTATTACCCCTCTCCAATGGCAAACAACATATTAATATTCTCTCAGCAAGTTCCCTGTGCCCAGGAGAACCATATCATTTCTGCTACTGGAGTGCTGAACCACGGCACCAGGCTTCAACTAGGCACCATTTGGCAGAACTGGGGCAATCATAGGGATCACTTTTAAAACTGAATTTCAGGTGTATTTTTGGCATAGTTACAATTTTCCTTCTTGGACCAATGTAAGTATACATATTACATACCTGTGAAAGTGGAGAATTACTGTAGTAACCACCACTACTACAGTGATCCTAGCTGTCTTCTGGATCCCATGCCAAGTGGGGCTCTCCTGGTGCACAGCAACCAAAAGGGATATCACATTTAGCATGGATGTCATTCAAAGAACAGCTTGCTTTTTTCTCAATAAATGGCGGGTGTTCTCTCTTTGGACAAGGTGGAGAGGCAGGGAGCGAGCCAAAACCACACCAAAGGTCTTGACTTTCTAAATTTTTGGTGTCCTCTACATCTTCAGTTGTTAATTGCTGCTTGTGTTCTTGTTATATTGATTCACCATCACTATTTGTCTTGGTGACCCTTGTCACTGACACAGAGAGTGATGGGAAATCCAAAATTTTACAGTTGCCACTAGAACTCCTCTGTGGTGATGAAATGCATATGGAAGAGTTTAGCAGTGACATCATCACGTCTGCCTGATGAGCGGAAGTGCGTGGCTCTAATGACATATGGTTTTAGCTTATCACCTATGTGAGTATATTTCTCCCAAAATAAATTTGTTGTTGTTATGTATTACACCATGGAGTTCCTTTCATTCCCATGTAGCCCACCCTCTGGCTTAACCTGTTTGGAGTCTGGATGAGCTGAAAACTGGGATATATGATCCTGGCTAATCTTGGTTTATTTGAGCAATCTTAGACCTCTAACTACATGGGGTCTCAAATTCTGGTAAGCCACTATTGTGTGTAACTGGTGGTGGAACAAAGAGGCTGAGACATAGTAGACACATATTTTATTTGATGGACACTTCTTTCACGTGTGAAGCACAGCATGTTTGATTACATTTATATTTCTATTCTTATATTGTGCACTTTAATATGCACAGTTACTTCTAATTAATATATTATTCATGGCTAAAGGGACAGGGTCCTTTTCACTTTTATAAGATGTTCTCTCACTTCCCGTTTCATCTCAGGAACAGGAAGTAATGTGAAGGGAAATCTTCCCAACAGGACACAGCAAGAAAAAAAAAAAACAGATGCTATTAACCGCTTCTAGGAGCTTAAAAATTGCTAGTGCGCATGGAGCCTTACACTGTTTTTATTTTTTATTTTTAAAAACAGTCTTTAACATAATGTATGATGGAAGTAAGCTCCCACACTGTTTCCAAACCACCAGCAGTCTTTCCTCAAATCTCTACCAAGGGTTTCATATATCAAATATTCATTATATAAACTTTGACATGCATCCCCCTATGCGTGTCCATCCCCATCAGAGTGTATCCAAATGTAGCGCTACTCTCGCAGGAGCTGCAGGAATACTGCCCAGGTCTTCCCCAGTTACTTTGTGCTACAACTAGGACACATAGGCTCATTCACATGTTTCTCCAAAAACCAGTCTGTTGTTGTGTTTGTTGCTTTTATTTCTGAAGAACTTGGATAGGGATGAAGAAAATGAGTGGAATACTCCAAAAACAGGAACTATGTACACTTGAGGACTTTACTTAATCTTCTATGCCAGTGTCCGTGCTTGAATCAAACACTGGACTTCAGCTTTAAGGCAGTAGTAAGAAAGTAGTAGTAGTAGTAACTTCTTTAGTGCCCCAGAGGAGTTGTCACATGCCTGGTGGGGGAGCCTGATGTGGAGATGAAGGTGTCTTCTTACACCTCCTGCTCAGTGCCCCTGATAGAGCAAACAGAAGGCACGAGAGCCAGGAGTGGCATGAGTCCCTGGCAGGTCTGCGATGTTAGCAGACAGGTGGGTAGTCCAGATGAACAGAATGCAGATTAGTTGAGGATGCAGGTCAGCAGGAGCAGTGGCTGGTAGGTTCTAGAAGGAACTTGGCAACTGCAGACAGCAGCAAGTGGTAGTCACAGGCTGGAGAAGTAGCAGAGTCAGATAAGCTGAGTCGGGATCTATCAGGTGGATCAGGTACAGACAAGCGGATAGTTGAAGTTCAGGCCAGAAATCAGAAACCATAGGCAGATAGCAGGGGAACAGGCAAAGGCGTAGTCCAAGGGTAAGCTAGGTCGGTGCAGGCGGAGTTCAAGCAATGTTAAGACAGGTCAGGTTGGCAACAGGATCAGGATACCACAGATAGCAGATAATGGAACGTGGTAGACCAGAAGGCAAGGACTCCTAGTGCAGTAGCGGTTTAAATAGCCTGCATGGCGCTAGTCTGGTGGCAGGTGTACACGCATGTGCGAATGCGCACTGTCACAGGCACGGTTGTTGGGCAATTGGCATTGGCACATAAATGTGCGCCTGGGCATTCTCTGTTTTCCCTGACAGGAGTGTCCCTTAAAAGTAAGCCAGGTGGACAAAGCTCATTGGAACACCAACCAATGTTCCCTTTGCTAGACCGGTAGCTGACTCTCTAGCACCAGAGGGGGTTACACAGCACTCTGTCTTTAAGGTCCTTTAGGGATGTCTGTACTCACAAGACCCAAAAGCAACTAGATGTCTTCCTCTGTAATACCAGAACAGATCTTCAGTAGACAGCCCCTCAGCATTCATGCAGCCATTGAGAAATACTGTGCAAGCTGTGATTGGTCACAGCAAGTCACATGGTACAAGGCTGTTGTGAATAGCCTTGCACCATGTGATCACTGTGATCATTGACAGATTTCACAAGTAGTAAGCAATGATGTCAGGAAGTGACATCTTGTTTACTACTATTCATGTGATCACTGATTGGCCAATCAGGGATCACATGAATCGGGTCCTCATACAAGCGATCTGTGTTTTCCTGCGGACACAGATCGCGGTGCTGCGCGCTCCCAGGGAGTGCGCCCAGGCAATGGATGCGGGGAGACGTTTAGAAATGTCCACACACTTCGGCAGCGCTCCCTTCAGGCCGTTTATCTACATGGGCCGGATGGGAAGTGGTTAAGGATATTAAGCAAAGGCAAGTAACAGGGTTTAGACAGACTGCACAGACAAACCAAGAGTGAAACAGGCCATGGGTCAGTGCCATAAGGACAGGAACAGGAAATTCGCTATGACTGGGGAAATAGCACCCTAGAGAGTGGATAACAAGAGCAAAGACTGAGACAAGGATACAAGACACAGGAATTGGGATCACACAAACACACACCATAGTATTGGAAATTTGAAAGCTGAGATTGGCAGTTAGGCTATAGTGCTGTTTTTTTTGTTTGTTTTTTTTAAAGAATTATAGAGCATATAGGAGGCATGTCTTTAGCTGCACCCATGCATGTGCACAGATCACCTGAACAAATACATAGGTCAGAGTCTTGTAAAACAGAAAGTGCTGCGCTAATAAAATGATAAATACGTATATGAATGCCTGAGGTTTAACAGTAAACACATAAATTAATATAATCAGACCATAAATTATAAAGTCCAGGAGTGGTATAAAATTGTGTATAAAAGTTCAATAGTGCTCTTTACGAAGATGTAATTAGGAAGGTGACTCAGATATTCCCAATAAGGCATAAATTCAGTGTCGTGCAGGAAATGATAAAATTGCGCACTCACCAGATGCGCAATTAATAAGCGCAGAGGTCCCCTCTGTCCTGGAAAGGTGCAGCTCGCAGTGGATGGGCTTTCACTCAGGAATGGGCAATAGGATGACGCCTCTAAAAGTCTTCCCAAATTGTGGGCCCCCGCACCGGAAGTAGTCAGCCTACCGAGGCTGACGTACTTCCGGTGCGGGGCGGAAGTGGAAGTCGATGCTGGAACTGAGAGAGCGGAGGAGGATCCGCATCGGGTCCAACCGTGCCGAGCGATCCATTGGTGACCATCCCTAAGGCCCAGAGGAAAGTGATATAATTGCTGACCCCTACCAGAGCCCACAATTTGGGAAGACCTTTAGAGGCGTCATCCTACTGCCAATTCCTGAGTGAAAGCCCATCCACTGCGAGCTGCACCTTTCCAGGACAGAGGGGACCTCTGGTTTTGATTACTGCGCTTAATAATTGCGCATCTGGTGAGTGCGCAATTTTATAATTTTCTGCACGACACTGAATTTATGCCTTATTGGGAATATCTGAGTCACCTTCCTAATTACATCTTCGTAAAGAGCACTATTGAACTTTTATACACAATTTTATACCACTACTGGACTTTATAATTTATGGTCTGATTATACTAATTTATGTGTTTAACATTGAACCTCAGGCATTCATATATGTATATATCATTTTATTAGCGCTGCACTTTCTGTTTTACAAGATTTAAAGGGTTTTAAGGTTTCCTTTTAGTGCATTTTGCTGCTTCTATTTATTTTTTAGCACTCGCTGAATTACACTTTTATAGGTTAGAGTCTGCTTGTGCCAGGACACAGAAACATGATTTGTAGCAGTAAAAGCCAGACAGGACAAGAAAAGGAAGCAAGAAAGGAAACAGAGAAGCAGAAACAGGCATGGAGGACCGAAGGAATAGCAGCAAGTGTAACAAGCAGGCACAGTGAGCAGGACACAAGTAGTTTGCTGACAAGTGCTTCTATTGTAAATTAATTCCTCCACAGTGGCTGCAACTTTAGGGGTCTGTGTGTGCTTATTTTAAAGCTTATCTACTGCTTGTTAAGAAAATGTAAATATCTAAATGTTCATAACCTGGCCAGAGTTCTACTTTAAGACCACTTGCCCTCCAGAGGATTTACTTCCCTTCCTGACCAGGCCAGTTTTTATTTTATACAGCGTTGCGTTATTTTAACTGACAATTGCGCAGTCATACAATGCTGCACCCAAATGAAATGTATGTCCTTTTTTTCCCCACAAATAGAGCTTTTTTTTGGTGGTATATGATTGCATGTGTGTTCTTTTGCTTGTTGCACTATAAACAAAAAAAGACTGACAATTTTGAGAAAAAAAACAATATTTTTGACTTTTTGCTATTAAACATGTCCAGTAAAAAAATTTTAAAAATCAGATTTCGTCACAAATTTTGGCAAAAATGTATTCTGCAACAAATCCCAATACGTGTAAAATAATTGGTTTATGTGAAAGTTATACCGTTTACAAATGGCGGTGTATATATACTGGGATTTTTTTTTTTTTTTTTACTAGTAATGGCGGTGATCAGCAACTTATAGCAGGACTGCGGCGGGCATTCTGACACTGAGGGGAACTGATTTGATGTCACTGACATCCCCAGTGACACCAATACAGTGATCAGTGCTAATAAAAAGCACTGACACTACTAATGGCACTGGACAGGAAGGGGTTAACATGTGGGGCAATCAAAGGGTTAACTGTGTGCTATGTCTGTGTTTCAGTGTAAGCACACTGATTTGTATGGTTCTGCTATGCAGAGCCATAAAAAAGCAGTGTGCAGGAGCTGACAGGAGAGACATCTGTATTGTTTACATACAGGTCTCTTCCCCATCGGAGATACTCGGTGATCACCAGGTGCCGGCAAGTAATCATTGGCCGGGTGATTGACAGCCAAAGCAAATGGCGGAATGGGTAGGGTGTGCGCACAGCTCATGTGAGCCCCCTACTTGGATCTCCAAAATCACGTATATATATGTGATTTTGCGCAACCGTGCTGCACTGTGGCAGTATTTCTGCTATAGGGCGAAGGGGAAGTAGTTAAACCATCTTACAATGAAAACATTATAAAACTTGGCAAGAAAGGAGTGTAGCATTTGTGTTTCATGATTCTAGACATGACAGAAACATGACATACAGTATACAACGGTTTATCTGGCAGAATTTTTGCCGAAATTCCATAACTATTTGAATGATAAATTACAGATAAAGTAATCCACAGAAAACAGAACACAAATTCACAAAAGGTCTCTGGCATTTGAAATCAAATTACTTACCTGGGGATTCATGACAATTTAGGGTGACAACACAATCCTCTGCAAGACCTGTGCACAGAAACAGAGACATACATGACATTATCATACCATTCTAGAGTTAGAACTGCAGGGATTATTGTTATGTACAGATCTAGTCATAGAGCAATGAGAGAGAGATCAATAAAATATTTTTATTACAATCATAGGATCTGCGTGGTTCTTTCCATCAGGACTGAAGAAATATAAGAGCCAAGAAGCCATTGTACCTAGAAATTTATCTGGATCTGGTGTTTGTTCTGTTTCCTATTTGCTGGCATGCAATATACTGGATTGGACAGACCAGCCACTGAAATCTGTGCACAATTCTGATTTAAGTAATACATACATAACAGAAAAAGCTAGGTTTCCACTCTGAGTCCTTGGTTCGAAACCTACCTGGATACTGTTTTCATAAAGTTTGTATGTTTTTTCTGTGTTTGGTTGGATTTTCCCTGGGTGTTCCAGTTTCTTTTCACAATCCCAAAACATACTTGTAAGTTAACTAGCATTCACCTATATTGCTCTCCTGAGCCCTGCACTTTCTTTGTTACTCATTTCTGAACCTTCCACTCTCCATATTAAAGTGTTACTGAACCCACAATAGTAAAATCAGTCTGTATATGCAGTAAAACATGCTTGTTATACTCACTGTGGTACCAAAGGGCTTAATCGTCTGCATTATGTAAAAAGGATTTTTGATCCTGTCTTCTCTGATCTTCCCCTTCTTCTACTGTTCCCAATCCATCTACTGATAGAAGATAGCCTTGGGGGCAAGCTGCACATGCTCAGGACAATCAGAGAAGGATTAAAACTCCTCCTACAAACTTTAATCAGTGCTCTGCTGGACACTGATAGAAGTCGCAAGACTGCTCTGCAGCTGATGAGAAAAGGTATTAAAGGTATTTAGCAGTTTCTATTTATTAAAATAATTGCATTTCAATGTCCTGTGTACTGTGGGAGACCAGATATAGTGAATGCAGGGTCCTGAGTTTAGTAACACTTTAAATACTCCAGAGCACTCTCTGTATTAAACACTTTTAACTCCTGCACTCACATTCTGTGTTATGCACGCCTGAGCCCAGCACTCTCTGCATTACACCCTCCTAACTCCTGCACTCACAGTCTGTGTTCTGCACTCCTGAGCCCAGCACTCTCTGCATTACTCCC
The DNA here is from genome assembly GCF_062004578.1 of Staurois parvus. Classification (NCBI taxonomy): domain Eukaryota; kingdom Metazoa; phylum Chordata; class Amphibia; order Anura; family Ranidae; genus Staurois; species Staurois parvus. Next base: position 4,495,428 of record NW_028318510.1, read on the forward strand.
TCCTAACTCCTGCACTCACAGTCTGTGTTATGCACTTCTGAGCCCAGCACTCTCTGCATTACACCCTCCTAACTCCTGCACTCACACTCTGTGTTATGCACTTCTGAGCCCAGAACTCTCTGCATTACACCTTCCTAACTCCTGCACTCACAGTCTGTGTTATGCACTTCTGAGCCCAGCACTCTCTGCATTACACCCTCCTAACTCCTGCACTCACACTCTGTGTTATGCACTTCTGAGCCCAGCACTCTCTGCATTACACCCTTCTAACTCCTGCACTCACAGTCTGTGTTATGCACTTCTGAGCCCAGAACTCTCTGCATTACACCTTCCTAACTCCTGCACTCACACTCTGTGTTATGCACTTCTGAGCCCAGAACTCTCTGCATTACACACTCCTAACTCCTGCACTCACAGTCTGTGTTATGCACTCCTGAGCCCAGCACTCTCTGCATTACACCCTCCTAACTCCTGCACTCACAGTCTGTGTTATGCACTCCTGAGCCCAGCACTCTCTGCATTACACCCTCCTAACTCCTGCACTCACACTCTGTGTTATGCACTCCTGAGCCCAGCACTCTCTGCATTACACCCTCCTAACTCCTGCACTCACAGTCTGTGTTATGCACTTCTGAGCCCAGCACTCTCTGCATTACACCCTCCTAACTCCTGCACTCACAGTCTGAGTTATGCACTCCTGAGCCCAGCACTCTCTGCATTACACACTCCTAACTCCTGCACTCACACTCTGTGTTATGCACTTCTGAGCCCAGCACTCTCTGCATTATTCACCCCTGTTGTACATTTGATACTTTTGACTGCTACCTTGGACACTGTACTCTGGGCTTCATATGGCATACTCCTGGCCACTGCACTCAAAGTGCAATATATACTCCAGAAATTCTTTAGTGGCAGTGTAAAGAAAATCACATGTAATGGAAGACATTTTTTTTTAATTATTGTGCTTTGGTTTGTATGTATCTGTTAGACCAGGGTTTCTCAACCTTTTTTCAGTCAAGGTACCCTTTAAAATTATGGACAGTCTTGAGGCACCCCATTCTAAAATGTGAAAACTATTCTAATAGTTTTATATAACGCAGCAACATCCACACATGTAGGACACCCAACATTAGAGACAATTTATTTTTCCAGAGCAAATACACTTTTGCACACTGGTACTGACTAGTATTCCAGTGTTTCTCTTCTCCCTCAGTTTTTCTCCATCACTGAGCTAATGTGACCCCAGCAGTGACAGAGAGGGGCAGGGATGGGTCAAACTAGGATGCTGTGCAGGCAACCAGCATCCTCCTTATAAACTGATGATGTCATTAGTTGTCAGGACGCCAGTGGCTAGAAGGTTGTAATGGTGCACAATGAAAATCTGTGGCTTTGTGTAACTAAAAGGCAGGCTTAATGTAAATAATATCTTTTCGATACTCCCTCACCTCCCACCAGTGCAAAACAAATACCAACAAATGTCCACATATAAGTCCAAAAAGTGAAAGTCCAAAAATACAGTGCTTTCCAATAAGTAGTGTTTTTCAAACGTTAAGGAACACTCCACTTTGCTGAATTCCAATCCAGGACCTCAAAATCAGGATACCTCAAAAAAATATAAACTCAATATAGTGCATTATCATTACAACAAAAGGAAACACTCGTGAAAACTGAAAGTGATTCCTCCAAGACTCCCACCCGTGATAAAACAGCACTCCAAAAAAAGTGATAAGGTGCAGCACTCCACACCAGTGTTACCATCCAAATAAACTAAAAACCATTACCCTCTAATAAACATACATCCAAAATAAAATGGTGCCATCTCTCTTGTGGAATAAATACTATTACCCTCTTGCAATGCAGACCAAGCAGAATTCCTTCAAAGCAATCCAGAGTTTCCCCCTCTTCGGAAGCTTCTATTTGCTTCCAATCCACCTTCCCAGTTCCTCAAAAGGGGCAGATAGTACACAACTCAGTGAAGTATATATAAAAGGATTTCACAATTTATTAGTATCTTACATAAAAAACGCCAACGTCCATCCTCTCCCACAGTCCATGTATCTGAATTCCAGTGTTCAAGATGGCCGTGCCGCTACTTCCGGTTTGAAATCGTATAGTACGTCCTTACGTCCTTGACGCGTTTCGTCACTTCCGACTTGTTCACAAGGGTCAGGCAGGCTTGTTCCACCCACTGGCTTGTATACAAGTTTTTGACAATTTTTAGACGTTTTGCCAAGGCACCCCTGAAGAAACCTCAAGGCACCCCAGGGTGCCTGGGCAACCTGGTTCAGAAAGGCTGTGTTAGACTCTTACTTGTGGCAAAGTCGTGAAAACATATTTTGAGGGTAATAGGACTGTGGAAAATGTGTGTTTTATATACAATGAGTACGGACAGGTTATATTTAGCCATTTTAAGCATGTTAGCATAGTTTGGCCACATCCACAATTCAGTATATCTTGCACAACTTTATTGCTTCAACATTTTTTTAGTGGGCGGAGTTAAAAATGATATTGCTGGGTATGCTGCTGAGAAGGTAAAGAGAATGTACACCAATCCTCTTCACCTTGTTACTCACAAAAAGATGAATCCACATCTACGACCCTTGCAATCCCAGACTGCAGCCCGCAGGTGCTCACTCCTCCAAGGTCTGTTTCTCCTATACACTAATTAACAAAGCCCTGAAGCAGCACAACTACCATTGGGTAAAATCAATATTATTGTTCAGCATATGCACAAACACAGACGCTCTCTTTAACATTTCCCCCCCTACTGGGGCTTAATCATTGAGCAACAACTGGGCATCCTCTGACTCCATTTTAAGGATATTTGTTGCATTAAATGTTTCATTACTGTAGTATCATTATCTACTTGCCTAGTGCATTTGGGCAAGGCTTCTCACAAGAAGTAAAAACAATGTACAGTACATCAGCCTTGCTGTTTTATTGAACTATACTGCTGTTATTGAACTACTGTTATTTAACTATTGCATTTACTATTGTCAAGCCTGCTTAACCATTTATTTTCTTTGGGCCTTATTGCTAGTTTTAATAAAGCCCATTGATCATCAATGGTGTGATAGTGAGTTAGTATATTGTTCAGTTACAGGACGCATCATCAGTGGAAATAGTAGAAGATCTAAATATTTTCAGCAGCTCCTGCAAGGGTATAACTATGTAGTGATGTGATAATTTCTTTGCCCATTTTCCAGTGTATACTTCTATTATGCAGTGTTTGTTTTGCCCTTTTCCAATATGGCTGCTATGCTCTCTGGGCACTGAGGATGAGGTCATCAGAGAGAGCACTTGTGAAAAAAAAGGGGGAAGTGTGGGTTGTTCCTGAGAGAGAGAGCGAGCTCAGACTGTACGTGTTGCAGCCTCCCCTCCCTGAGACATGCAAAAAAGACTGTTAATGCTTTAATGTTCCTGTTTGGAAGATACTTTATGTTGGATGGTTCACTGGACTTTCATATACACTGCTGTGTGGATTACTGTCTATGTGGAAGATGCATTTCTCAGTTGGGATTTCACTTGTTATCCACAAGCCCCAACTGAGTGGAGGCACTTGCGTTTGTTGGAGATCTTGTCCTGATCACACAGAATATAAAGACTCTGCTCCTAATTACTATACAGGTGACGCCATCATAGCCAGTAGCCACAAAGAGTGTACAAATAGCGCTACAACTACATGAGGGGGCATCCCCCAGAAACCTCCTAGCCCCATTCACCATACCACACAAGACACTGAGAAGTGTAGTTCAGAAGGAGAGCTACACAGTGAAAGAGAGTAGGGCGGTGTACTACAAGAACCAAGTGCACATCCTCTTGCTGCTGGGGACTGGAGCTGTACATACCTGTTTGCCTGTGTGCCAGTGCCTCTACCAGTGAGAGAGAAAACCACAAAGGGCTAGTGTGTGGGGACCGGAACTGGAGAGAATTGTGTGTACAGAGGCTGAGGACTGAGCCACTGAGAGCCTCTTGCTGCTAAGGACTATTGAGTACAGACCTGCTGCTTGGACCTGTCTGTGCCTACACCAAAGGACAGAGCCTGTGAGAAACAGAATGCTGAAGACAAGCCACCAAAGATCAGGGATCCTGAGGACTGACAAGTGTCCAAGATAAGGTTCACTGTGCATAAGGACTGTTGCAACTGTGCTTTTTTTGCCAATGTTAATCAAGTTCCTTACACTAGAAGATTGTCCAGTTGCCTCCAAGCCCAAAAGTAGTTCACTGAATGCAGTGTTCAAGAAATGGTAATAAGTGCACCACTGTAAAGAGGGCCAGCTGAAGAAGCATGTCAGGTGCCATATACAGTTATGTTCAAAATAATAGCAGTCAGACATCACTAACCTGATCAATCACTGTTTTTGGTAGAAATGATATTTCTACATGGCAAATCATTTACTAGCAGGTGTAGTAGAGTAATAGAAATCCAACAGACCCAACAGTCATGACATGCATGCTGCTGATTCTGTGTAATTGAATCACTAATTGAACGGGGCATGTTCAAAATAATATCAGTTTGGAGTTCTATTAGTGAGGTCATTCATTCTTTGAAAAACAGGTGGCAATTATTGCCCTTATTTAAGGAAGGAAGGCAGCAAATGTTGTACATGCTGGTTACAGTGTATTTCTCTCTGAAATTCTGAGGAAAATGGGTCGTTCCAGACATTGTTCAGAAGAACAGCGTACCTTGATTAAAAAGTTGATTGGAGAGGGGAAAACATATAAAGAAGTGCAGAAAATGATAGGCTGCTCAGCTAAAATGATCGCAAATGCTTTAAAATGGCAACCAAAACCTGAAAGACATGGAAGAAAGCGAAAAACTACCATTCGAATGGATAGAAGAATTGCCAAAATGGCAAGGACTCAGCCAACAATCAGCTCCAGGAAGATCAAAGAAGGTCTAACGTTACCTGTGAGTACTGTTACAATTAGAAGACGCCTATGTGAAGCCAAGCTATCTGCAAGAAGCCCCCGCAAAGTCCCACTGTTGAAAAAAAGACATGTGCTGAAGAGGTTACAATTTGCCAAAGAGCACATTGACTGGCCTAAAGAAAAATGGCGCAACATTTTGTGGACTGATGAAAGTAAGATTGTTCTTTTTGAGTCTAGTGGCCGGAGACAGTTTGTCAGATGACCCCCAAACACTGAATTCAAACCACAGTACACTGTGAAGACAGTGAAGCATGGTTGCGCAAGCATCATGATATGGGGATGTTTCTCATACTACGGTGTTGGGCCTATTTATCGCATACCAGGGATCATGGATCAGTTTGAATACATCAGAATACTTGAAGAGGTCATGCTGCCTTATGCTGAAGAGGAAATGCCCTTGAAATGGGTGTTCCAACAAGACGACCCCAAACACACCAGTAAACGTGCAACATCTTGGTTCCAGACCAACAACATTGACGTTATGGAGTGGCCAGCCCAATCCCCGGATCTTAATCCAATAGAAAACTTGTGGGGTGACTTTAAAAATACAGTTTCTGAGGCAAAACCAAGAAATAGAGAAGAACTGTGGAATGTAGTCCAATCATCCTGGGCTGGAATACCTGTTCACAGGTGCCAGAAGTTGGTTGACTCCATGCAACACAGATGTACAGCAGTTCTCAGGAACAGTGCTTATACAACTAAATATTCATTAAGTGATTCAAAGGAAAGCAAAATCTTCAAACATTTTTCAGTTTATATAGTGAATGTTTGAGTTTGTAAAGAAGAATACAAACACTGCTATTTTTTTGAACAGTCTAATATTCACTTTTCTTAAATTTTTTTAAAGGAACAACACAAATTTGATATATTTTTCTTCATGTTTTGATTTGGAATAGAATGTGTAGTGTTCCCAATGCATTTGTGTGTATGGAAATAAAAGCTATTAGAAGGATTTTGAGCTTTATTCACTTTTTTCAACACACTGCTATTATTTTGAACACAACTGTACATATGAACAGTTATTTTATAGGGGCAACGAGGTCTCAGGGGAATATTGGAATTTATATATATATATTATAGTCTGGCATTGGTGTCAGGTCATTGCATTCAAACTGACTTATTTGCCTACTTACTGTTCTTATTCATTGCTTTCTTATTTTTGACTTGCAATAATATATCTTGTTTGAAGTCAAATAGTCTGGTGTCTAACTTCATATGTTGATATAGACGTGGTAGTATACTAATACCTAGGCTAACATAGGTCCTTGCAGCATGCTATTATAAACCAGGTGTGCCAGAGAGGACAAAGTGATTTAGAGAACAGAGGATCCATCAAACCAAGCGGCTCCTTGGGTAGTTCTACATGTGGGTAGCAGGGGGGGGGGGGGGCGGAGGGTAGTTCTACATGTGGGTAGGGTTCACCACAACTCCCCAGGTGCAGTAAAACCAATGGGGTTTTCCACTGGGAATATTTTCAGTTTCTCACAGTCCGGTTTTTAAAGCCAATAATCAAATTTAACTCCTCATGCAAAAGATCAGGAAAGTCTCATTCGCTAACCTTACATACATTCTCTTGCAAGAAATTGCAGATCCCCGCAGGGAAGTTTTGTAATTTTCCTATCTAAATTTATACTGGTAATTTCATAAATCTGCCTGTGTCCTGTATCTCACACCCATGGCACCACATCCTTATCTGTGGCTGAACCTATGCATTCCTCCCCAATACCTAAGCCACAAATATACTACAAGCATCATTCAACACCAGATACGTTTTATGGTTTGTTACATAACTAAAAGAGGAAAAAAAAGCTCCAGGCTTACACAAATGTTTCAGTTGCAACACGTGACAAAATGTTACTGGTATTTAAAGGGAGTCTCTGGCTTAGGCTTTCTAGACCACATAGTCATTTCATTACTAAACATTACACTACATTACTGTTATTTGTAATTAGATCAATGCTGCTTAGTGGGCTTACAGTTAGACTAAAAGGGTCAAAAAGGTACAAAGGAAACATAGGTTGCTTATTTTATAAGCAAATATGGCTGTCTCATGTACATATATAATTAGAAATGATATTAGTACAAGGATTTTAAAACATTAACACTCTGATACCATCATTTACGTTAAGCTGATCATTTTTTTTACTCAGATAATTTTCATTGAAAAGGTTTTTACATACAGTGTTAGCAAGTGTTTGGCCCAACAAGACTCAGCCATAATACAAAAACACAAATTAAAATAGGAAAAGGAACAAAAATATAAAAAGTACCAAAAAAGGGAACTTAACAAATGTTATCTCCAGATAATTACTTAATCAAGTTGCCACATTAGCACTTGTAGTGGGCACAATGAATAAGAACCACTAAAAATATCAGTATCCAGTACAATCGCTTGCTGAGACTCAGCAAGTTACATAAATAATAGAGCAAATAATGTGCCCCTATATATAATCACTAGAGATGAGCGAATCGAAGTATCCGAAGTGGAATTCGAGTCGAATATCTGAAAAATTTCGATTCGTGCCGAATCCGAAAAATAGCCTAATTCGGACGCGCGAATCGAAATTTTTCAGAAAATGGCGGCTGACATGTGCGGCGACGGAGCGGGGATGTCTGGGAAGGCGCGCAGACAAGTCGCGCTGACCCATAATGCATGCCTCAACTACATGTGATCGCATCAGCCTATCAGCAGCCAGCCAGCCAGCACTGTGTAATGGTCGAGCTATAAATAGCGGCCATTTTGGAATTCTTCATTTGCCTGCAGTTATTGAACAGAGGCAGACCGCTCTGTACTAGGGACAGGGACAGAGTTAGGGCCACAGAAACGATAATTGGGGACAGAGAAAAGTTACTTAGGGACAGAGAACCATTACTCAGGGACACAGACTTGTTAATGAGGGCCACAGAATCGTTATTTAGGGACAAAGAAACGCTAGTTAGGGCCACAGAATTCATAATCAGGGACAGACAGAATTGTTACTCAGTGCCAGAGAATTGTTACTTAGGGCCACAGAAACGTTATTAGGGCCACAGAATTGTTACTCAGGGACAGACAGAATTGTTACTGAGTGCCAGAGAATTGTAACTCAGGGACAGACAGAATTGTTACTGAGTGCCAGAGAATTGTTACTTAGGGCCACAGAAACTTTAATTAGGGCCACAGAATTTTTACTCAGGGACAGACAGAATTGTTACTCAGTGCCAGAGAATTGTTACTCAGGGACAGACAGAATTGTTACTGAGTGCCAGAGAATTGTTACTCAGGGCCACAGAAACTTTACTTAGGGCCACAGAATTTTTACTCAGGGACAGACAGAATTGTTACTGAGTGCCAGAGAATTGTTACTCAGGGACAGACAGAATTGTTACTGAGTGCCAGAGAATTGTTACTTAGGGCCACAGAAACTTTACTTAGGGCCACAGAATTGTTACTCGCACAGACACAGAATTGTTACTCGCACAGACACAGAATTGTTACTGAAGGCCACAGAACTGTTACTTAGGGCCACAGAATTGTTACTCGCACAGACACAGAATTGTTACTCGCACAGACACAGAACTGTTACTGAGGGCCACAGAACTGTTACTTAGGGACAAAGAAACGCTAGTTAGGGCCACAGAATTGTTACTCAGGGACAGACAGAATTGTTACTGAGTGCCAGAGAATTGTTACTCAGGGACAGACAGAATTGTTACTGAGTGCCAGAGAATTGTTACTTAGGGCCACAGAAACTTTAATTAGGGCCACAGAATTTTTACTCAGGGACAGACAGAATTGTTACTCAGTGCCAGAGAATTGTTACTCAGGGACAGACAGAATTGTTACTGAGTGCCAGAGAATTGTTACTCAGGGCCACAGAAACTTTACTTAGGGCCACAGAATTTTTACTCAGGGACAGACAGAATTGTTACTGAGTGCCAGAGAATTGTTACTCAGGGACAGACAGAATTGTTACTGAGTGCCAGAGAATTGTTACTTAGGGCCACAGAAACTTTACTTAGGGCCACAGAATTGTTACTCGCACAGACACAGAATTGTTACTGAAGGCCACAGAACTGTTACTTAGGGCCACAGAATTGTTACTCGCACAGACACAGAATTGTTACTCGCACAGACACAGAACTGTTACTGAGGGCCACAGAACTGTTACTTAGGGACAAAGAAACGCTAGTTAGGGCCACAGAATTCATACTCAGGGACAGACAGAATTGTTACGGAGTGCCAGAGAATTGTTACTCAGGGACAGACAGAATTGTTACGGAGTGCCAGAGAATTGTTACTCAGGGACAGACAGAATTGTTACTGAGTGCCAGAGAATTGTTACTTAGGGCCACAGAAACTTTAATTAGGGCCACAGAATTTTTACTCAGGGACAGACAGAATTGTTACTGAGTGCCAGAGAATTGTTACTCAGGGACAGACAGAATTGTTACCGAGTGCCAGAGAATTGTTACTCAGGGACAGACAGAATTGTTAATGAGTGCCAGAGAATTGTTACTTAGGGCCACAGAAACTTTAATTAGGGCCACAGAATTTTTACTCAGGGACAGACAGAATTGTTACTGAGTGCCAGAGAATTGTTACTCAGGGACAGACAGAATTGTTACCGAGTGCCAGAGAATTGTTACTCAGGGACAGACAGAATTGTTACTGAGTGCCAGAGAATTGTTACTTAGGGCCACAGAAACTTTCATTAGGGCCACAGAATTTTTACTCAGGGACAGACAGAATTGTTACTGAGTGCCAGAGAATTGTTACTCAGGGACAGAGAGAATTGTTACTGAGTGCCAGAGAATTGTTACTTAGGGCCACAGAAACTTTAATTAGGCCCACAGAATTTTTACTCAGGGACAGACAGAATTGTTACTGAGTGCCAGAGAATTGTTACTCAGGGACAGACAGAATTGTTACCGAGTGCCAGAGAATTGTTACTCAGGGACAGACAGAATTGTTACTGAGTGCCAGAGAATTGTTACTTAGGGCCACAGAAACTTTAATTAGGGCCACAGAATTTTTACTCAGGGACAGACAGAATTGTTACGGAGTGCCAGAGAATTGTTACTCAGGGACAGACAGAATTGTTACGGAGTGCTAGAGAATTGTTACTCAGGGCCACAGAAACTTTACTTAGGGCCACAGAATTTTTACTCAGGGACAGACAGAATTGTTACTGAGTGCCAGAGAATTGTTACTCAGGGACAGACAGAATTGTTACGGAGTGCCAGAGAATTGTTACTCAGGGACAGACAGAATTGTTACTGAGTGCCAGAGAATTGTTACTTAGGGCCACAGAAACTTTAATTAGGGCCACAGAATTTTTACTCAGGGACAGACAGAATTGTTACTGAGTGCCAGAGAATTGTTACTCAGGGACAGACAGAATTGTTACCGAGTGCCAGAGAATTGTTACTCAGGGACAGACAGAATTGTTACTGAGTGCCAGAGAATTGTTACTTAGGGCCACAGAAACTTTAATTAGGGCCACAGAATTTTTACTCAGGGATAGACAGAATTGTTACTGAGTGCCAGAGAATTGTTACTCAGGGACAGACAGAATTGTTACGGAGTGCCAGAGAATTGTTACTCAGGGCCACAGAAACTTTACTTAGGGCCAGAGAATTTTTACTCAGGGACAGACAGAATTGTTACTGAGTGCCAGAGAATTGTTACTCAGGGGCAGACAGAATTGTTACGGAGTGCAAGATAATTGTTACTCAGGGCCCCAGAAACTTTACTTAGGGCCACAGAATTTTTACTCAGGGACAGACAGAATTGTTACTGAGTGCCAGAGAATTGTTACTCAGGGACAGACAGAATTGTTACTGAGTGCCAGAGAATTGTTACTCAGGGACAGACAGAATTGTTACTGAGTGCCAGATAATTGTTACTCAGGGCCCCAGAAACTTTACTTAGGGCCACAGAATTTTTACTCAGGGACAGACAGAATTGTTACTGAGTGCCAGAGAATTGTTACTCAGGGACAGACAAAATTGTTACTGAGTGCCAGAGAATTGTTACTTAGGGCCACAGAAACTTGAATTAGGGCCACAGAATTTTTACTCAGGGACAGACAGAATTGTTACTGAGTGCCAGAGAATTGTTACTCAGGGACAGACAGAATTGTTACGGAGTGCCAGAGAATTGTTACTCAGGGACAGACAGAATTGTTACTGAGTGCCAGAGAATTGTTACTTAGGGCCACAGAAACTTTAATTAGGGCCACAGAATTTTTACTCAGGGACAGACAGAATTGTTACTGAGTGCCAGAGAATTGTTACTCAGGGACAGACAGAATTGTTACGGAGTGCCAGAGAATTGTTACTCAGGGACAGACAGAATTGTTACTGAGTGCCAGAGAATTGTTACTTAGGGCCACAGAAACTTTAATTAGGGCCACAGAATTTTTACTCAGGGACAGACAGAATTGTTACGGAGTGCCAGAGAATTGTTACTCAGGGACAGACAGAATTGTTACGGAGTGCCAGAGAATTGTTACTCAGGGCCACAGAAACTTTACTTAGGGCCACAGAATTTTTACTCAGGGACAGACAGAATTGTTACTGAGTGCCAGAGAATTGTTACTCAGGGACAGACAGAATTGTTACGGAGTGCCAGAGAATTGTTACTCAGGGACAGACAGAATTGTTACTGAGTGCCAGAGAATTGTTACTTAGGGCCACAGAAACTTTAATTAGGGCCACAGAATTTTTACTCAGGGACAGACAGAATTGTTACTGAGTGCCAGAGAATTGTTACTCAGGGACAGACAGAATTGTTACGGAGTGCCAGAGAATTGTTACTCAGGGACAGACAGAATTGTTACTGAGTGCCAGAGAATTGTTACTTAGGGCCACAGAAACTTTAATTAGGGCCACAGAATTTTTACTCAGGGACAGACAGAATTGTTACTGAGTGCCAGAGAATTGTTACTCAGGGACAGACAGAATTGTTACGGAGTGCCAGAGAATTGTTACTCAGGGCCACAGAAACTTTACTTAGGGCCAGAGAATTTTTACTCAGGGACAGACAGAATTGTTACTGAGTGCCAGAGAATTGTTACTCAGGGACAGACAGAATTGTTACGGAGTGCCAGAGAATTGTTACTCAGGGCCACAGAAACTTTACTTAGGGCCAGAGAATTTTTACTCAGGGACAGACAGAATTGTTACTGAGTGCCAGAGAATTGTTACTCAGGGACAGACAGAATTGTTACGGAGTGCCAGATAATTGTTACTCAGGGCCCCAGAAACTTTACTTAGGGCCACAGAATTTTTACTCAGGGACAGACAGAATTGTTACTGAGTGCCAGAGAATTGTTACTCAGGGACAGACAGAATTGTTACTGAGTGCCAGAGAATTGTTACTTAGGGCCACAGAAACTTTACTTAGGGCCACAGAATTGTTTCTCGCACAGACACAGAATTGTTACTCGCACAGACACAGAATTGTTACTGAGGGCCACAGAACTGTTACTTGGGGCCACAGAAACGTTAATCAGGGACACAGAATTGTTACTGAGGGCCACAGAACTGTTACTTAGGGCCACAGAATTGTTACTCGCACAGACACAGAATTGTTACTCAGGGACACAGAATTGTTACTCAGGGACACATAATCGTTTAATTAAAGAGTATGTCAGACAACATGCAGAGGAGTGGCAGAGGAGGCAATGTTTTAGGAGCGAGCAGACGTGGCAGCAGAGGAAGGGGTCGAGGCAGCACTATTCGCAGCCAGAGGCCAGTGCTCCCGGTGTCATCCAGCGGTCGTGTCTCCACCGACAACCCTGCCGTCGTCGATTGGTTGGCTCGGTCGTCTTCCTCTTCCCAGGTCACCTCTGACACCTAGAGCCAACGGTCGGTGGGTACGTCAGACACAACCGTTAGTTGGCATGGCCCGGGACCAAGCCCACTGAAATCACGTGTCCTCTACCTGCCCCTGTCCTTTGGTGTTCCCTCACCAAGCGAAGTATCGCATGCTGTGGGCTCAGCCCCACTGTACAGTGAGGAAGAGCTAACAGAGGGCGGTCAGGAACGGGGGGAGACATCCGCCTTTTCAGCAGCCAGGCGAAGAAGTAGTGGCGAGGAGAGTGGCTCGGTAGCCGGTCTAGAGACAGGTCTGTCTCCTGACCCAGACGCAGCCGAGGGGGCTAGTAGTGAGGCGGAGACCCTACTTGATGATGAGGAGGTTGATCGCACTTGGCAGCCTCGTCGTCATCAGGCAATTTCTTCCGCATCATCAGGAGAAGAGGGTGGCAGCTTGGCAGCGAGCAAAACAGTCGGTGGGTTGCCCAGGAGACAGCAGCAGGGTCGCAGCAGTGTCAGTGGAGCCAAACGGCCACGGAGTAGAGCACCAGCTCCACTGCAGCCTACCACCACGGCCAGTAGTGGTGCCGGTGTGCACGGAGGAAGCAGCAGTCAGCCAGTGAGGAGTATCGGGGGCAAAGTTTCCTACTCGGCGGTGTGGCAATTTTTCGTCAAGCCGCCCGAGGAAGTAAACGTAGCCGTATGTCGACTATGTGGCCAGAAAGTCAAGCGTGGCCAGGGGGCCCATGTTGGGACTATTTGGGCCATGTTGGGACAATGGGAGACCTCCCATTGCTGCTGTCTCCATCGCCACACTCTGCCATGTGCCACTTTCAGGTCTCCTCACACACTGCTGGTGTGTTGAATTTTTTGACATAGGGTGCTGGCAGATTACGGGCCTCCCATAGCTGCTGCCAGGCCCCTAATCTGCCATAGGCCCCTATATACCGCCTCCTCATGCTGCTGCCAGGTCCAGAGTCTCTCATGGGTCCCTGTACGGCCTCCCATTGCTGCTGTCTCCATCGCCACACTCTGCCATGTGCCACTTTCAGGTCTCCTCACACACTGCTGGTGTGTAGAATTTTTTGACATAGGGTGCTGGCAGATTATGGGCCTCCCATAGATGCTGCCAGGCCCCTAATCTGCCATAGGCCCCTATATACCGCTTCCTCATGCTGCTGCCAGGTCCAGAGTCTCTCATGGGTCCCTGTACGGCCTCCCATTGCTGCTGTCTCCATCGCCACACTCTGCCATGTGCCACTTTCAGGTCTCCTCACACACTGCTGGTGTGTTGAATTTTTTGACATAGGGTGCTGGCAGATTACGGGCCTCCCATAGCTGCTGTCAGGCCCCTAATCTGCCATAGGCCCCTATATACCGCCTCCTCATGCTGCTGCCAAGTCCAGAGTCTGTCATGGGTCCCTGTACGGCCTCCCATTGCTGCTGTCTCCATCGCCACACTCTGCCATGTGCCACTTTCAGGTCTCCTCACACACTGCTGGTGTGTTGAATTTTTTGACATAGGGTGCTGGCAGATTACGGGCCTCCCATAGCTGCTGCCAGGCCCCTAATCTGCCATAGGCCCCTATATACCGCCTCCTCATGCTGCTGCCAAGTCCAGAGTCTGTCATGGGTCCCTGTACGGCCTGCCATTGCTGCTGTCTCCATCGCCACACTCTGCCATGTGCCACTTTCAGGTCTCCTCACACTGCTGGTGTGTTGAATTTTTTGACATAGGGTGCTGGCAGATTAAGGGCCTCCCATAGCTGCTGCCAGGCCCCTAATCTGCCATAGGCCCCTATATACCGCCTCCTCATGCTGCTGCCAGGTCCAGAGTCTCTCATGGGTCCCTGTACGGCCTCCCATTGCTGCTGTCTCCATCGCCACACTCTGCCATGTGCCACTTTCAGGTCTCCTCACACACTGCTGGTGTGTAGAATTTTTTGACATAGGGTGCTGGCAGATTATGGGCCTCCCATAGCTGCTGCCAGGCCCCTAATCTGCCATAGGCCCCTATATACCGCTTCCTCATGCTGCTGCCAGGTCCAGAGTCTCTCATGGGTCCCTGTACGGCCTCCCATTGCTGCTGTCTCCATCGCCACACTCTGCCATGTGCCACTTTCAGGTCTCCTCACACACTGCTGGTGTGTAGAATTTTTTAACATAGGGTGCTGGCAGATTATGGGCCTCCCATAGCTGCTGCCAGGCCCCTAATCTGCCATAGGCCCCTATATACCGCTTCCTCATGCTGCTGCCAGGTCCAGAGTCTCTCATGGGTCCCTGTACGGCCTCCCATTGCTGCTGTCTCCATCGCCACACTCTGCCATGTGCCACTTTCAGGTCTCCTCACACACTGCTGGTGTGTAGAATTTTTTGACATAGGGTGCTGGCAGATTACGGGCCTCCCATTGCTGCTGCCAGGCCCCTAATCTGCCATAGGCCCCTATATACCGCCTCCTCATGCTGCTGCCAGGTCCAGAGTCTGTCATGGGTCCCTGTACGGCCTCCCATTGCTGCTGTCTCCATCGCCACACTCTGCCATGTGCCACTTTCAGGTCTCCTCACACTGCTGGTGTGTTGAATTTTTTGACATAGGGTGCTGGCAGATTAAGGGCCTCCCATAGCTGCTGCCAGGCCCCTAATCTGCCATAGGCCCCTATATACCGCCTCCTCATGCTGCTGCCAGGTCCAGAGTCTCTCATGGGTCCCTGTACGGCCTGCCATTGCTGCTGTCTCCATCGCCACACTCTGCCATGTGCCACTTTCAGGTCTCCTCACACTGCTGGTGTGTTGAATTTTTTGACATAGGGTGCTGGCAGATTAAGGGCCTCCCATAGCTGCTGCCAGGCCCCTAATCTGCCATAGGCCCCTATATACCGCCTCCTCATGCTGCTGCCAGGTCCAGAGTCTCTCATGGGTCCCTGTACGGCCTCCCATTGCTGCTGTCTCCATCGCCACACTCTGCCATGTGCCACTTTCAGGTCTCCTCACAGACTGCTGGTGTGTAGAATTTTTTGACATAGGGTGCTGGCAGATTACGGGCCTCCCATTGCTGCTGCCAGGCCCCTAATCTGCCATAGGCCCCTATATACCGCCTCCTCATGCTGCTGCCAGGTCCAGAGTCTGTCATGGGTCCCTGTACGGCCTCCCATTGCTGCTGTCTCCATCGCCACACTCTGCCATGTGCCACTTTCAGGTCTCCTCACACTGCTGGTGTGTTGAATTTTTTGACATAGGGTGCTGGCAGATTAAGGGCCTCCCATAGCTGCTGCCAGGCCCCTAATCTGCCATAGGCCCCTATATACCGCCTCCTCATGCTGCTGCCAGGTCCAGAGTCTCTCATGGGTCCCTGTACGGCCTGCCATTGCTGCTGTCTCCATCGCCACACTCTGCCATGTGCCACTTTCAGGTCTCCTCACACTGCTGGTGTGTTGAATTTTTTGACATAGGGTGCTGGCAGATTAAGGGCCTCCCATAGCTGCTGCCAGGCCCCTAATCTGCCATAGGCCCCTATATACCGCCTCCTCATGCTGCTGCCAGGTCCAGAGTCTCTCATGGGTCCCTGTACGGCCTCCCATTGCTGCTGTCTCCATCGCCACACTCTGCCATGTGCCACTTTCAGGTCTCCTCACACACTGCTGGTGTGTAGAATTTTTTGACATAGGGTGCTGGCAGATTATGGGCCTCCCATAGCTGCTGCCAGGCCCCTAATCTGCCATAGGCCCCTATATACCGCTTCCTCATGCTGCTGCCAGGTCCAGAGTCTCTCATGGGTCCCTGTACGGCCTCCCATTGCTGCTGTCTCCATCGCCACACTCTGCCATGTGCCACTTTCAGGTCTCCTCAAACACTGCTGGTGTGTTGAATTTTTTGACATAGGGTGCTGGCAGATTACGGGCCTCCCATAGCTGCTGCCAGGCCCCTAATCTGCCATAGGCCCCTATATACCGCCTCCTCATGCTGCTGCCAAGTCCAGAGTCTGTCATGGGTCCCTGTACGGCCTCCCATTGCTGCTGTCTCCATCGCCACACTCTGCCATGTGCCACTTTCAGGTCTCCTCACACACTGCTGGTGTGTTGAATTTTTTGACATAGGGTGCTGGCAGATTAAGGGCCTCCCATAGCTGCTGCCAGGCCCCTAATCTGCCATAGGCCCCTATATACCGCCTCCTCATGCTGCTGCCAGGTCCAGAGTCTCTCATGGGTCCCTGTACGGCCTCCCATTGCTGCTGTCTCCATCGCCACACTCTGCCATGTGCCACTTTCAGGTCTCCTCACACACTGCTGGTGTGTAGAATTTTTTAACATAGGGTGCTGGCAGATTATGGGCCTCCCATAGCTGCTGCCAGGCCCCTAATCTGCCATAGGCCCCTATATACCGCTTCCTCATGCTGCTGCCAGGTCCAGAGTCTCTCATGGGTCCCTGTACGGCCTCCCATTGCTGCTGTCTCCATCGCCACACTCTGCCATGTGCCACTTTCAGGTCTCCTCACACACTGCTGGTGTGTTGAATTTTTTGACATAGGGTGCTGGCAGATTACGGGCCTCCCATAGCTGCTGCCAGGCCCCTAATCTGCCATAGGCCCCTATATACCGCCTCCTCATGCTGCTGCCAAGTCCAGAGTCTGTCATGGGTCCCTGTACGGCCTCCCATTGCTGCTGTCTCCATCGCCACACTCTGCCATGTGCCACTTTCAGGTCTCCTCACACACTGCTGGTGTGTTGAATTTTTTGACATAGGGTGCTGGCAGATTAAGGGCCTCCCATAGCTGCTGCCAGGCCCCTAATCTGCCATAGGCCCCTATATACCGCCTCCTCATGCTGCTGCCAGGTCCAGAGTCTCTCATGGGTCCCTGTACGGCCTCCCATTGCTGCTGTCTCCATCGCCACACTCTGCCATGTGCCACTTTCAGGTCTCCTCACACACTGCTGGTGTGTAGAATCTTTTAACATAGGGTGCTGGCAGATTATGGGCCTCCCATAGCTGCTGCCAGGCCCCTAATCTGCCATAGGCCCCTATATACCGCTTCCTCATGCTGCTGCCAGGTCCAGAGTCTCTCATGGGTCCCTGTACGGCCTCCCATTGCTGCTGTCTCCATCGCCACACTCTGCCATGTGCCACTTTCAGGTCTCCTCACACACTGCTGGTGTGTAGAATTTTTTAACATAGGGTGCTGGCAGATTATGGGCCTCCCATAGCTGCTGCCAGGCCCCTAATCTGCCATAGGCCCCTATATACCGCTTCCTCATGCTGCTGCCAGGTCCAGAGTCTCTCATGGGTCCCTGTACGGCCTCCCATTGCTGCTGTCTCCATCGCCACACTCTGCCATGTGCCACTTTCAGGTCTCCTCACACACTGCTGGTGTGTAGAATTTTTTGACATAGGGTGCTGGCAGATTACGGGCCTCCCATTGCTGCTGCCAGGCCCCTAATCTGCCATAGGCCCCTATATACCGCCTCCTCATGCTGCTGCCAGGTCCAGAGTCTGTCATGGGTCCCTGTACGGCCTCCCATTGCTGCTGTCTCCATCGCCACACTCTGCCATGTGCCACTTTCAGGTCTCCTCACACTGCTGGTGTGTTGAATTTTTTGACATAGGGTGCTGGCAGATTAAGGGCCTCCCATAGCTGCTGTCAGGCCCCTAATCTGCCATAGGCCCCTATATACCGCCTCCTCATGCTGCTGCCAGGTCCAGAGTCTCTCATGGGTCCCTGTACGGCCTGCCATTGCTGCTGTCTCCATCGCCACACTCTGCCATGTGCCACTTTCAGGTCTCCTCACACTGCTGGTGTGTTGAATTTTTTGACATAGGGTGCTGGCAGATTAAGGGCCTCCCATAGCTGCTGCCAGGCCCCTAATCTGCCATAGGCCCCTATATACCGCCTCCTCATGCTGCTGCCAGGTCCAGAGTCTCTCATGGGTCCCTGTACGGCCTCCCATTGCTGCTGTCTCCATCGCCACACTCTGCCATGTGCCACTTTCAGGTCTCCTCACACACTGCTGGTGTGTAGAATTTTTTGACATAGGGTGCTGGCAGATTACGGGCCTCCCATTGCTGCTGCCAGGCCCCTAATCTGCCATAGGCCCCTATATACCGCCTCCTCATGCTGCTGCCAGGTCCAGAGTCTGTCATGGGTCCCTGTACGGCCTCCCATTGCTGCTGTCTCCATCGCCACACTCTGCCATGTGCCACTTTCAGGTCTCCTCACACTGCTGGTGTGTTGAATTTTTTGACATAGGGTGCTGGCAGATTAAGGGCCTCCCATAGCTGCTGCCAGGCCCCTAATCTGCCATAGGCCCCTATATACCGCCTCCTCATGCTGCTGCCAGGTCCAGAGTCTCTCATGGGTCCCTGTACGGCCTGCCATTGCTGCTGTCTCCATCGCCACACTCTGCCATGTGCCACTTTCAGGTCTCCTCACACTGCTGGTGTGTTGAATTTTTTGACATAGGGTGCTGGCAGATTAAGGGCCTCCCATAGCTGCTGCCAGGCCCCTAATCTGCCATAGGCCCCTATATACCGCCTCCTCATGCTGCTGCCAGGTCCAGAGTCTCTCATGGGTCCCTGTACGGCCTCCCATTGCTGCTGTCTCCATCGCCACACTCTGCCATGTGCCACTTTCAGGTCTCCTCACACACTGCTGGTGTGTAGAATTTTTTGACATAGGGTGCTGGCAGATTATGGGCCTCCCATAGCTGCTGCCAGGCCCCTAATCTGCCATAGGCCCCTATATACCGCTTCCTCATGCTGCTGCCAGGTCCAGAGTCTCTCATGGGTCCCTGTACGGCCTCCCATTGCTGCTGTCTCCATCGCCACACTCTGCCATGTGCCACTTTCAGGTCTCCTCACACACTGCTGGTGTGTTGAATTTTTTGACATAGGGTGCTGGCAGATTACGGGCCTCCCATAGCTGCTGCCAGGCCCCTAATCTGCCATAGGCCCCTATATACCGCCTCCTCATGCTGCTGCCAAGTCCAGAGTCTGTCATGGGTCCCTGTACGGCCTCCCATTGCTGCTGTCTCCATCGCCACACTCTGCCATGTGCCACTTTCAGGTCTCCTCACACACTGCTGGTGTGTTGAATTTTTTGACATAGGGTGCTGGCAGATTAAGGGCCTCCCATAGCTGCTGCCAGGCCCCTAATCTGCCATAGGCCCCTATATACCGCCTCCTCATGCTGCTGCCAGGTCCAGAGTCTCTCATGGGTCCCTGTACGGCCTCCCATTGCTGCTGTCTCCATCGCCACACTCTGCCATGTGCCACTTTCAGGTCTCCTCACACACTGCTGGTGTGTAGAATTTTTTAACATAGGGTGCTGGCAGATTATGGGCCTCCCATAGCTGCTGCCAGGCCCCTAATCTGCCATAGGCCCCTATATACCGCTTCCTCATGCTGCTGCCAGGTCCAGAGTCTCTCATGGGTCCCTGTACGGCCTCCCATTGCTGCTGTCTCCATCGCCACACTCTGCCATGTGCCACTTTCAGGTCTCCTCACACACTGCTGGTGTGTTGAATTTTTTGACATAGGGTGCTGGCAGATTACGGGCCTCCCATAGCTGCTGCCAGGCCCCTAATCTGCCATAGGCCCCTATATACCGCCTCCTCATGCTGCTGCCAAGTCCAGAGTCTGTCATGGGTCCCTGTACGGCCTCCCATTGCTGCTGTCTCCATCGCCACACTCTGCCATGTGCCACTTTCAGGTCTCCTCACACACTGCTGGTGTGTTGAATTTTTTGACATAGGGTGCTTGCAGATTAAGGGCCTCCCATAGCTGCTGCCAGGCCCCTAATCTGCCATAGGCCCCTATATACCGCCTCCTCATGCTGCTGCCAGGTCCAGAGTCTCTCATGGGTCCCTGTACGGCCTCCCATTGCTGCTGTCTCCATCGCCACACTCTGCCATGTGCCACTTTCAGGTCTCCTCACACACTGCTGGTGTGTAGAATTTTTTAACATAGGGTGCTGGCAGATTATGGGCCTCCCATAGCTGCTGCCAGGCCCCTAATCTGCCATAGGCCCCTATATACCGCTTCCTCATGCTGCTGCCAGGTCCAGAGTCTCTCATGGGTCCCTGTACGGCCTCCCATTGCTGCTGTCTCCATCGCCACACTCTGCCATGTGCCACTTTCAGGTCTCCTCACACACTGCTGGTGTGTAGAATTTTTTGACATAGGGTGCTGGCAGATTATGGGCCTCCCATTGCTGCTGCCAGGCCCCTAATCTGCCATAGGCCCCTATATACCGCTTCCTCATGCTGCTGCCAGGTCCAGAGTCTCTCATGCCATGTGCCACTTTCAGGTCTCCTCACACTGCTGGTGTGTAGAATTTTTTGACATAGGGTGCTGGCAGATTAAGGGCCTCCCATAGCTGCTGCCAGGCCCCTAATCTGCCATAGGCCCCTATATACCGCCTCCTCATGCTGCTGCCAGGTCCAGAGTCTGTCATGGGTCCCTGTACGGCCTCCCATTGCTGCTGTCTCCATCGCCACACTCTGCCATGTGCCACTTTCAGGTCTCCTCACACACTGCTGGTGTGTTGAATTTTTTGACATAGGGTGCTGGCAGATTACGGGCCTCCCATAGCTGCTGCCAGGCCCCTAATCTGCCATAGGCCCCTATATACCGCCTCCTCATGCTGCTGCCAAGTCCAGAGTCTGTCATGGGTCCCTGTACGGCCTCCCATTGCTGCTGTCTCCATCGCCACACTCTGCCATGTGCCACTTTCAGGTCTCCTCACACACTGCTGGTGTGTTGAATTTTTTGACATAGGGTGCTGGCAGATTATGGGCCTCCCATAGCTGCTGCCAGGCCCCTAATCTGCCATAGGCCCCTATATACCGCTTCCTCATGCTGCTGCCAGGTCCAGAGTCTCTCATGGGTCCCTGTACGGCCTCCCATTGCTGCTGTCTCCATCGCCACACTCTGCCATGTGCCACTTTCAGGTCTCCTCACACACTGCTGGTGTGTAGAATTTTTTGACATAGGGTGCTGGCAGATTATGGGCCTCCCATAGCTGCTGCCAGGCCCCTAATCTGCCATAGGCCCCTATATACCGCTTCCTCATGCTGCTGCCAGGTCCAGAGTCTCTCATGGGTCCCTGTACGGCCTCCCATTGCTGCTGTCTCCATCGCCACACTCTGCCATGTGCCACTTTCAGGTCTCCTCACACACTGCTGGTGTGTAGAATTTTTTGACATAGGGTGCTGGCAGATTATGGGCCTCCCATTGCTGCTGCCAGGCCCCTAATCTGCCATAGGCCCCTATATACCGCTTCCTCATGCTGCTGCCAGGTCCAGAGTCTCTCATGCCATGTGCCACTTTCAGGTCTCCTCACACTGCTGGTGTGTAGAATTTTTTGACATAGGGTGCTGGCAGATTAAGGGCCTCCCATAGCTGCTGCCAGGCCCCTAATCTGCCATAGGCCCCTATATACCGCCTCCTCATGCTGCTGCCAGGTCCAGAGTCTG
This sequence comes from Staurois parvus, assembly GCF_062004578.1. NCBI lineage: Eukaryota > Metazoa > Chordata > Amphibia > Anura > Ranidae > Staurois > Staurois parvus. Next base: position 4,517,627 of record NW_028318510.1, read on the forward strand.
TCATGGGTCCCTGTACGGCCTCCCATTGCTGCTGTCTCCATCGCCACACTCTGCCATGTGCCACTTTCAGGTCTCCTCACACTGCTGGTGTGTAGAATTTTTTGACATAGGGTGCTGGCAGATTAAGGGCCTCCCATAGCTGCTGCCAGGCCCCTAATCTGCCATAGGCCCCTATATACCGCCTCCTCATGCTGCTGCCAGGTCCAGAGTCTGTCATGGGTCCCTGTACGGCCTCCCATTGCTGCTGTCTCCATCGCCACACTCTGCCATGTGCCACTTTCAGGTCTCCTCACACTGCTGGTGTGTAGAATTTTTTGACATAGGGTGCTGGCAGATTAAGGGCCTCCCATAGCTGCTGCCAGGCCCCTAATCTGCCATAGGCCCCTATATACCGCCTCCTCATGCTGCTGCCAGGTCCAGAGTCTGTCATGGGTCCCTGTACGGCCTCCCATTGCTGCTGTCTCCATCGCCACACTCTGCCATGTGCCACTTTCAGGTCTCCTCACACTGCTGGTGTGTTGAATTTTTTGACATAGGGTGCTGGCAGATTATGGGCCTCCTATAGCTGCTGCCAGGCCCCTAATCTGCCATGGGCCCCTATATACCGCCTCCTCATGCTGCTGCCAGGTCCAGAGTCTTTCATGGGTCCCTGTATGGCCTCCCATTGCTGCTGTCTCCATCGCCACACTCTGCCATGTGCCACTTTCAGGTCTCCTCACACACTGCTGGTGTGTAGAATTTTTTAACATAGGGTGCTGGCAGATTATGGGCCTCCCATAGCTGCTGCCAGGCCCCTAATCTGCCATAGGCCCCTATATACCGCTTCCTCATGCTGCTGCCAGGTCCAGAGTCTCTCATGGGTCCCTGTACGGCCTCCCATTGCTGCTGTCTCCATCGCCACACTCTGCCATGTGCCACTTTCAGGTCTCCTCACACACTGCTGGTGTGTAGAATTTTTTGACATAGGGTGCTGGCAGATTATGGGCCTCCCATTGCTGCTGCCAGGCCCCTAATCTGCCATAGGCCCCTATATACCGCTTCCTCATGCTGCTGCCAGGTCCAGAGTCTCTCATGCCATGTGCCACTTTCAGGTCTCCTCACACTGCTGGTGTGTAGAATTTTTTTGACATAGGGTGCTGGCAGATTAAGGGCCTCCCATAGCTGCTGCCAGGCCCCTAATCTGCCATGGGCCCCTATATACCGCCTCCTCATGCTGCTGCCAGGTCCAGAGTCTGTCATGGGTCCCTGTACGGCCTCCCATTGCTGCTGTCTCCATCGCCACACTCTGCCATGTGCCACTTTCAGGTCTCCTCACACTGCTGGTGTGTTGAATTTTTTGACATAGGGTGCTGGCAGATTATGGGCCTCCTATAGCTGCTGCCAGGCCCCTAATCTGCCATAGGCCCCTATATACCGCTTCCTCATGCTGCTGCCAGGTCCAGAGTCTCTCATGCCATGTGCCACTTTCAGGTCTCCTCACACTGCTGGTGTGTAGAATTTTTTTGACATAGGGTGCTGGCAGATTATGGGCCTCCTATAGCTGCTGCCAGGCCCCTAATCTGCCATAGGCCCCTATATACCGCCTCCTCATGCTGCTGCCAGGTCCAGAGTCTGTCATGGGTCCCTGTACGGCCTCCCATTGCTGCTGTCTCCATCGCCACACTCTGCCATGTGCCACTTTCAGGTCTCCTCACACACTGCTGGTGTGTATAATTTTTTGACATAGGGTGCTGGCAGATTACGGGCCTCACATAGCTGCTGCCAGGCCCCTAATCTGCCATGGGCCCCTATACCGACTCCTCATGCTGTGACGTTGCAACAAGGTGGAATTCAACCCTACATATGTTAGACCGCCTTTACGAACAGCAAAAGGCCATCACAGATTTCCTGATGTTAAAAGCGGATAAAGGTATTCCCTGTGTAACTTAGATGTCAGCCATTGGCAGCTGATGCGTGACACCTGCGCTTGCTCAGGCCCTTTGAGGAGGCCACGCTATTCGTGAGTCGGCAGGACTATGGGATGAACGACGTCATTCCTCTGTTGCACGTCCTGGAACAAATGCTGTTAACAATGGCTGGTCAGGGTGCGGTAGACGTGGCGCACAGATCTCAACGCCACATGACCCCTGTGGGGGCAGGACAGGAAGAAGAGGAGGAGGTAGAGGAGGACATTGGTGCTCAGGAATTATTGAGTGAAATGGGTGGTTTTTCCACTCAGCGGACAGGAGTGGAGGAGCAGGAGCATCTGGTAGAGGAGGAGGAGGAGGAGACAGAGGACCCAGACGCACCGTGGCAGTATGCTGTGGAGATGGAGGCAGGGAGTCCCTCGCATTCCTTGGCACAAATGGCCCATAGCATGCTCGCTTGCTTGCGTAGCGACAGCCGAATAATAACCATCAGACAAAGGGATGACTTTTGGCTGTCCACCTTGTTGGACCCTCGCTACCGTTCAAAAATGGTGGCCTTTTTCACACCTGCTGAGAGGGAGGCCAAAATAACGTACTATAAAAACCACCTATGTAGTCAGCTGGTCTCTGCCTGTCTGCGCCAACGTCCATCCTCAGACACTGTGGGCCCTGTGCGCTCGCGTTCCGCTGCCATGGCAGCAGGGGAGGGGTGGGGTGGTAGGAGCAGTGGCAGCTCCACCAGCAGCGGCTGCCTCAGTCTGCAGTCGATGATGAGTAGCTTTCTTCACCAGCGCAGTGAGGAAACTACTAACCAGCCGCAGCAGCAGCAGCAGCAGCAGCATCAGGTGGACCTGGAGCAGGACCTCAAACAACAGGCTTAGGCCTACTTGGACAGCACCCTGCCAACCGAGGTAGACAATCCCCTTGACTACTGGGCAACGAAACTTGACCTTTGGCCCCAACTAGCTGAATTTGCCCTTGAAAGGCTGTCATGCCCGGCCAGTAGCGTGGCATCGGAGCGCGTGTTTAGTGCGGCAGGAGGTATTGCAACTCCGCGGAGGACACGACTGTCCACCCAAAGTGTGGAGAGACTGACGTTTGTGAAAATGAATCAGGCGTGGATTAGTCTGGATTTCAAACCACCAGTTCCTGACACAACTGACTAAATCCGCCATGAATCATGCCCCAAACATGTGCCACTTTCAGGTCTCCTCACACTGCTGGTGTGTTCCATTTTTTGTCATAGGGTGCTGGCAGATTACGGGCCTCCCATAGCTGCTGCCAGGCCCCTAATCTGCCATGGGCCCCTATACCGCCTCCTCATGCTGCTGCCAAGTCCAGAGTCTCTCATGGGTCCCTGTACGGCCTCCCATTGCTGCTGTCTCCATCGCCACACTCTGCCATGTGCCACTTTCAGGTCTCCTCACACTGCTGGTGTATTCCATTTTTTGTCATAGGGTGCTGGCAGATTACGGGCCTCCCATAGCTGCTGCCAGGCCCCTAATCTGCCATGGGCCCCTATACCGCCTCCTCATGCTGCTGCCAGGTCCAGAGTGTGTCATGGGTCCCTGTACGGCCTCCCATTGCTGCTGTCTCCATCGCCACACTCTGCCATGTGCCACTTTCAGGTCTCCTCACACTGCTGGTGGGTTCCATTTTTTGTCATAGGGTGCTGGCAGATTACGGGCCTCCCATAGCTGCTGCCAGGCCCCTAATCTGCCATGGGCCCCCGTACCGACTCCTCATGCTGCTGCCAGGCCCGTAATCTGTCATGGGCCCCTGTTGTCGCTTGTTGGCATATTCCGCTCGTTCAGATGCTCCTTCTCCTGCTACTCCTCTTCACGGATTCCGTCAGCAGTCTTTCTTGGAATCCGTTTCCAAGAGACAACAGTTTGCGAGCACGCACCAGACGGTGCAGAAACTGAACGTCCTCCTGTCCAAGTTGCTGCTGCCAGGCTTGTAATCTGTCATGCGCCCCTGTACCGCCTCCTCATGCTGCTGCCAGGTCCAGAGTGTGTCATGGGCCCCCGTACCGACTCCAAATGCTGCTGCCAGGCCCGTAATCTGTCATGGGCCCCTGTACCGCCTCCCCATGCTGCTGCCAGGTCCAGATTGTGTCATGGGTCCCTGTACGGCCTCCCATTGCTGCTGCCAGGCCTGTAATCTGCCATGGGCCCCCCTACCGACTCCTCATGCTGCTGCCAGGCCCGTAATCTGCCATGGGCCCCTGTACCGCCTCCTCATGCTGCTGCCAGGTCCAGAGTGTGTCATGGGTCCCTGTACGGCCTCCCATTGCTGCTGTCTCTATCGCCACACTCTGCCATGTGCCACTTTCAGGTCTCCTCACACTGCTGGTGGTTTCCATTTTTGTCATAGGGTGCTGCATGGCCTCCCATTGCTGCTGCCTCCACCGCCACACTGTGGCTCCACACTCTGGTTTTGGCCCCGTGACTGGCCAAATGAGTGAAGTGTGCGGTGATTCTAAGATCGACGGCACTCATCTGCATGTCATACTGCCTGACAGTATTATTTCTCTTCCCCAGCAGACTCCAAGGGCATTTAAATTAAAGGTACAGTGTTCAGCACTAATATTAAGTCTCTCTGAAGCCTAGAAACACCCTTTTTTAAGTTAAATTCACAGCGAATATATTCGACTCGAATCGAATTTTTTCTACGAATTCGCCGAATCAGTCGAATCGAATTTTTGAATACTTCGCTCATCTCTAATAATCACATTCCCTCTGTTCTCAGCTGCATAAGAGCTGGGGGAGGAGAAACAGGAGCAGACTTTTTTTCCCAGTGAATGGCTGTGCAAGGGACTGTGTCAGGGCAAGGGTTCCCAGCATAGCTAGGGAACTGACCACAGTGTGTTCTTCTGCTTAGTGTGGTCAGTTTTAATAGGGAAGCAAAGGGATTGACAGGAACACCAGGGATTTCACACAAAGGAAGCAATACAAAAAGAACAGGAAGGATACTTTTTCATACAAGAACACCGTAGCACAGGCAAATATAAATATGACATGGGTTTACATACATATATATATATATGTACATACATACAGTATATATATTACCTATATCCGATTACCAGTATGCTCTACATTTCACAGATAGAGACTTTGATGAGTGCTGGATCACTGATCCGTACAGTGCCAGGATTTGTTCCCGCTTTGAAGCAGGCAAAGTATGATTGAGGATAGTTGGTGTGGTATAAACCCAAGAGGCCAAGCTGACCTCTTTGAACATGTAAAGCCAAAAAAACAGTAAAAACAGTGTATTTTACATTTATAGTATATCTAAACCCAAGAACGAACATTGTATATATTTCAGCTTAGTCATTAAATATGGAGATTGCATTAGTTTTCTTTCTTCAAGCTTTTTTCCATTTATTTGCACCTGGTGAACCAGGCAGTAACACACCTCTTGTCCTAGGATGACAACTCTTTCTCACTATGCAAAGGAAATTATTAGCTCAAAATATCTCTGGCAAGATCAGTTGTTATTTTTTTGCACTTATTAAACAGGTATAACAAAAGAGATTTTAATTGTATATTTAAACTGGTGTTATACCTAAAAACATATTGCACATTATTAATTCTTAGATATGGTGGCTACGTGAATTTCCTTTTTTGATTTTTTTTTTCTTTTATTTTCACCTGGTGATCCTTCCAGGAAATCTATTAACAGATTAAGCTGTTCAGCAAAGTTGTCAGTTAGATGTTTGAGACAAACCATTTAACATTGACTGGGGTGCTTTCAATGGTCAGATTTTATGCATTTATGTAAAACCTTTATTCAAAGGAAACAAATGGTGTAACTGCTTAAGAGTGTTAGCTGGAGTTCAGCTTTAACTTGTTAGCCAAGTCCATCTAAATCTGCTAGTGCATCTAACTAAACAAATATATACATATATATACATGTAGCCAGGTGCCTTTCAGGGACATTTACAGATGAGACTATGATTAATCCTTTTCCCCCTGGTGCACAGTACTGGGAGAGCTACATCACTTCCTGTTAGCAAAGTGGATTCAGTTTTTCTGACAGCAGAGGATCTTGGGACTTGTAGTCCTTTAATAAATACATCTGGTATTTTAGAGTGCTTATTGAACTACAACTACCAGAAAACTGGTGAACGAGAGGGATTCTGGGAAAGCAGATATATTATACAGCAAGGGACTGGCTTGCCCTCTTGGTCGGGATTCAGAGCTGAACACAGGGGGACTGCTGTTCTCCTTCATAGACAGATTGCTGGCCTACTGCTGTGGAACCCTGTACACCAGTTCAGCACAGCGGTGATGCTGATCACCACACTGGGATCACATCAGCTTCTCTACATCAGGACTGTAATTGTCTTCACACAGACATACCTGCTCACCATGCTGACAGGCAATCAGGCGGCAACTCTAGACATCCCTGCAAACAGCCAAGAGCCTGTGCAAGAACCTTTGTTCCTAGGAGGCTGTGCTATCCATAGAATTGATGAGCAGGTGTATGCCCAATCTCCTTCTGTCATCACTCTAGAGACACTGCATGCAGACACCTTTACACCTCATTTGCCAGGAGACCTTTGCTTTGAATGGTATGGCTTATCTTTTTAACTTCATTGAATTACCAGTATTTACTAATGCTTATGGGCCCCACCATTGCTAGCAGAAGACAGCAGATACCATTATATCAGGAACTTTAAACATCGCAGGACTCAAGTTGCAATCTCTAGTTAAAGGGAGCTTTTCTCTTCTAAAGCCATTGTTATTCAACTTAGGGTACTTATATCTATTTATGCCGGAGTACACATTTACATATTTCTCTGCATGCCCCTTTGTGGTGCCGGTGGCATGGAGGGAGCTGATAACTCAACAAGTCTTTATTTCCCCCTCTTGCTGCTGATGTTGGAATTAAATAGTTAAAGCTTACTATTCATGACTGTATAACCTGTTAACGTTGCTAATTGATTATTCCTATTTTACAACTGTTCTGCTTTTATGCGTTAACTAGGGTTGTATATCCTAAACCCAATATTCCTATAGCCTACTCTTTCTAATATAGAGGTGTTACTAAAGAATTGTGTCTCTTGCATTATTATTCTATACTTTTGAAATATATCTGAAACTAGAGTATCTTTAACTGTCAGGAGGCTTGCAAAGTCAGGGCAACCACTGGGGACAAGCATTATCAAGCGGTTCGGCGGGGTGGGGGATGGGGGGTAGCACTACAGGCATGACATGAGTGACAGAAATATGGAGCAGTGGATTAACATAAACTTTTGCATTCAAATTAGCAAAACAAGCTTGTGTTGAACATTTAATGAAGTAATGAAGTGTTTTTAAAGGGAATAGGCAGAAAAATGTTCACGAGGACACAAGGAATGGGCAACCAAAAATGCAATCCCCTTTGATCACAAGGGGATAGTTCACTACGAGTTCATAGAACATGGTGCAATGGTCAATCGACACTGTTACTTGGAAATTCTGAAAAGGGTACAGGAAGACCTAAACTCTGGCCCTACAAGTGGTTCTCTACCATGACAATGCTCCTGCACACAATGCTTTACGTGTTTGCAAGCTCCTGGTCCAGAAATCCATTCCAAAACTTGTGCAACTACCTTATTCCCCTGAGTTAGCACCCTGCGACTTTTGGCTGTTTCCAAAATAAAAACAAATGCCTTAAAAGGACACAGATTTTGTTACATTCCAGTGTTCTGGAAAAAGAATTTGAGGAATTTTTCTGGCTGTGGCACAGTCATCTAGAAAAGTGCGTCGCTTCACAAGATGACTACTTCGAAGGTGACAACAGCCGCTAGTGTATAGGAAAGCAATCAATTTTTTTGCAGTCCATTTCGGGAATTAAATACACTGTGTATATACAGTCATGGCCGAAATTGTTGGCACCCTTGATATTTTTCCTGAAAATCAAGTATTTCACACAAAAAAGGTATTGCATTAACACATGTTTTGCTATACACATGTTTATTCCCTTTGTATGTATTGGAACAAATATAAAACAGAGGCAGAAAAGCAAATATGACATAATGTCACACAAAACCCCAAAAATGGGCTGGACAAAAGTATTGGCACCCTTAACTTAATATTTGGTTGCACACCCTTTGGAAAACATAACTGAAATCAGTCGCTTCCTATAACCATCAATAAGCTTCTGACACCTCTCACCCGGAATTTTGGACCACTCTTCCTTTGCAAACAGCTCCAGGTCTCTCTTATTGGAAGGACACCTTTTCCCAACAGCAATTTTAAGATCTCTCCACAGGTGTTCAATGGGATTTAGATCTGGGCTCATTGCTGGCCACTTCAGAACTCTCCAGCGCTTCTTTGCCATCCATTTCTGAGTGCTTTTTGACGTATGTTTGGGGTCATTGTCCTGCTGGAAGACCCAGGATCTTGGACGCAAACCCAGCTTTCTGACACTGGGCCCTACAGTGCGACCCAAAATCCTTTGGTAATCCTCAGATTTCATGATGCCTTGCACACAGTCAAGGCACCCAGTGCCAGAGGCAGCAAAACAACCCCAAAACATCATTGAACCTCCACCATATTTTACCGTAGGTACTGTGTTTTGTTCTTTGTAGGCCTCATTCCGTTTTCGGTAAACAGTAGAATGATGTGCTTTACCGAAAAGCTCTATCTTGGTCTCATCTGTCCACAAGACGTTTTCCCAGAAGGCTTTTGGCTTACTCAAGTACATTTTGGCAAACTGTAGTCTTGCTTTTTTATGTCTCTGTGTCAGCAGTGGGGTCCTCCTGGGTCTCCTGCCATAGCGTTTCATTTCATTTAAATGTCGACGGATAGTTCGCGCTGACACTGATGCTCCCTGAGCCTGCAGGACAGCTTGAATGTCTTTGGAACATGTTTGGGGCTGCTTATCCACCATCCGGACTATTCTGCGTTGCAATCTTTCATCAATTTTCCTCATCCGTCCACGACCAGGGAGATTAGCTACAGTGCCATGGGTTGCAAACTTCTTGATAATGTTGCGCACTGTGGACAAAGGCAAATCTAGTTCTCTGGAGATGGACTTGTAACCTTGAGATTGTTGATATTTTGCCACAATTTTGGTTCTCAGGTCCTCAGACAGTTCTCGTCTCCTCTTTCTGTTGTCCATGCTTAGTGTGGCACAGACAGACACACAATGCAAAGGTTAAGTGAACGTCTCTCCTTTTTATCTGCTTTCAGGTGTGATTTCTATATTGCCCACACCTGTTACTTGCCCCAGGTGAGTTTACAGGAGCATCACATGCTTGTAACATTCTTATTTATCCGCAGTTGTGAAAGGGTGCCAATACTTTTGTCCAGCCCATTTTTGGAGGTTTGTGTGACATTATGTCGAATTTGCTTTCTTTCCTCCCTTTTTTTGTTTTGTCCCAATACACACAAAGGGAATAAACATGTGTATAGCAAAACATGTGTTAATGCAATACGTTTCGTGAGAAATACATGATTTCCTGGAGAAATATCAAGGGTGCCAACAATTTCGGCCATGACTGTATATATATATATATATATATATAATGGCGGGATATATATTTCAAGCCTTTTTAGAGGTATTTATTAGTTATTATAGGTTGGTTATTTAGGAGGATAAGGGCAGGCCTTAAATTTGTTAAATTAACAATCATTTTCCAATCCAATTGACTCTTACAGATGCGTTCTTTTCAAAAAGTGACAGCGGGTGCGGGGAGAAGATCCCCTGCCTGCTGTCACATTAAGGGGATAGCAACGGAACTGGCGGCAGGAGCTGTTACATGTTTTGCCCTAAATACAAATTGAAAATGTAATGTGTACCAAAAGGTGAACTTTAACGCAAACCTTCAGCCAAAAATAAAAACTCTGCAGATTTCTAATCCTCTCCCTCCTCCTTTTTTTTATAGTGATCTTTCTTTAATTTCTTTTTTTCCCATTTTCTTGCTAGCCCTTACCCCTGCCGCCATTTTCACCTAGGCAAGAATGGCCTTTTAGTTTCCTGCTGCCTCCTGGGATACCAATATTACATAATGTATCTCAGGCAGTGGCAGATCTTGGGAATGCCCAGATGGAGATCTGGCACCATGTCTGTATACATATTGTTCTGTATATGAAGGAGTGTAGAGGAGAAGTACAGCCAAAGTTCTTTTTGGCTGTACTTCTGTGGATAACAGGAGTGGCACTTCATTCTCCAATTTTCAGCTGACAGGGTTGAAGCCCGCTGTCAGCTGATATCACTCAGCTGGTCCGGGATGGGGAAAGATCCCGACTTTAAAGTCAGAGCAGAGTCAGTCACCACTTTCTGCTCAGAGTGGCGGGGAGAACTCAGTGATCAGTAGTCATGTGATCGCTGAGTTCTCACACCCAGCGGGGGACAGATAGAGCATTGGACCGATGCCACATACACTTAGGTAAGTATAACTGGGCAAAAATAAAAAACTCTACTTCTCTTTTAATGCCTCCTGAGATATGTGAAATTGGTATTCCAGGAGAAATTACTACTCTTCATGTATTGAAAAATAAATATGTAAAGAGACACAGCTCCCGAACTCTGTCTGCACATATGAGAGGTCTGGCACTGCGTCTTCGGGGAGCTGGCTGCAGGAACCAGAAAGAAGCAGCTGTAGGAGCAGAGCGGTGCAAGAGACAGTCTCATTAGGAGGGTGAAGTTCCTCTTTAAGGCAATGCCTGGCACTAATCTGAACTCATCTAGATCTTTGCACAGAGCCAAAATTCAAGACCAGTATTATCATCAGAAAAAAAAATATCACAAGACAGCTTTAGTGCTATAATCTACTATAGTCCTACACAACTACCAATAAAACAACATTAGAAAGCCTACTATTGGTCTAAAATTAAAAAGCAAGTTATCTAGCTCCCTGACAATGGGATGGTATGATTTGGTAGATGCAGAGCTCTGTGGAGACAGGGAGAATATTCATTGGCCACCATTAGGCAGAATGTGGGGGTTATTCAAAAGCTTGGCAACAGACCTTTGAAAAGTATTAGTTACAGGTTTTGGAGTCTGAAAAATCAAGGATAGACTGTGGAAGGGGCTGGAGTTAAACTAACATGCAGTATTTCATAGAAATAGCTTTTGGTTCTATTTTGCCAACCTTACCATAGCTGAGTAGATGACATAGTAAATGGATAAATGGCTTACCTGACTTGCAACACATTATCAGTAAGACCACAAAAATATAGATCATGTTTGTCCTAAAGGCAAAAATATACCATTAAGTTTTGCATAATAAACCAGTAATACTGAAATGATAACAAGAGTATAATGCATAGTATAAGAGAACCTGTCCAAGCTACATAGCTTTAAAGATTCTTCCTATACATATCCTAAAACAAGCAAGTGGCTTGACCAAAGTTGACCAATATCTTGATGTTGAAATTAGCAACATGCTATGATCATAAGTGTAGCACTACCCCCTTAGGAGTTGCTAAGTTTTGGGCCCCCCTATAGCTCTGCACAGCCAGGCAACACACATTTTCAACAGGCTTGCATCCAAGAGACAGTAAACAGTCATTGAGCTTGGTTTTTAGGTTTTATTAAAGGTATTGAACTTGGATGGGCTGAAATTTGCCTGATAGTGTTCAGCTCGCAATTCGTTGGGTTGTGACCAATTTATGTTGATTTGTTTTCTAATATTGCATGATATATATTTTGATATGGTTGACCATCCCCTCCTCCTCAAAAAACTCCACTCTCTTGGCCTCAGAGACTCTGCTCTCTCCTGGTTCTCCTCCTACCTATCGCAGCGCTCCTTCAGCGTTACCTATATTGCTGCATTCTCCTCTTCACTCCCTCTTTCTGTAGGGGTCCCTCAAGGTTCTGTCCTTGGACCCCTTCTCTTCTCCAACTACACCTCCTCCCTTGGTCACTTGATAAACTCCCATGGCTTTAAGTACCATCTCTATGCTGATGACACACAAATCTATCTTTCTACCCCTCACCTCACCCCTTCAGTCTCCTCTTGCAAAACTCAATATTTCCAAAACTGAGCTCTTAGTATTCCCCCCAACCCGTGCCCCCTCCCCTGACTTCTCCATCAAGATCAATAACACAATCATTATTCCCTCCCCTCATGCCAGGGTAGTAGGTGTAATCCTAGACTCCCATCTGTCCTTTCACCCCCAAATCCAATCACTGTCCAAATCTTGTAGACTTCACCTCCACAACATCTCCAAGATACACACGTTCCTAACCTCGGAAACCACTAAGCAACTTATTCACTCCCTTGTTATATATCTCGCCTTGACTATTGTAACTCCCTCCTCATTGGTCTACCTCATCGCAGGCTATCCCCTCTTCAGTCTATCATGAATGCTGCTGCCAGACTTATCCACCTTACTAACCGTTCTGTATCTGCCACCCCTCTCTGCCAATCCCTCCACTGACTTCCCATTGCCGAACGGATAAAATTCAAAACATTAACAATAACGTATAAAGCCATTTATAACTCTGCCCCAAATTACATCAACGATCTTGTCTCTAATTATCACCCATACCGTACTCTCCGCTCCTCGCAAGACCTCCTTCTCTCTAGCTCCCTTGTCTCCTCCTCCCATGCTTGTCTCCAGGACTTTTCCAGTGCTTCCCCCATCCTCTGGAACTCTCTACCCCAATTTATCAGACTATCGCCTACTCTGGTCACTTTTAGGCAATCTCTGAAAACCTATCTCTTCAGGGAAGCCTATCCTGCCCTCAGCTAATACTGGAATCTTCTACTCTTCCAACCAGTCCATCCCCCACAGTTATTACCTTTTGTACCACTAGCCCCTCCCTCCTAGATTGTAAGCTCCAAGGAGCAGGGTCCTCCTTTCCCTCTTGTATTGAACTGTATTGTTGCTGTATTGTCTCCCGTTATATTGTAAAGCGCTGAGCAAACTGTTGGCGCTATATAAATCCTGCATAATAATAATATAACACATACATTGACAGTGGCCCCTTATTAAACCCTATTGGCATGCTGTTCATGCTGTTATCTACAGTCTCTTTGACTCCTAGATTCTCTATATTTCTAAATCATACCTTCTGGGACTTCCTCCCCACAACTTCTCTACAATGTCTAAGCAATTATTGTCATGTGTACTTGTGGCCGGTAGATGCCTAGTTGCCCTTAAATGTAAATGTGTGAAGCCTTTCTCTTTGGTTAAACACCATACAAGGATCCAGGATATCGAAAAGGATGAAGTATCTCAGTGCCTCTCTTAACAATTCCCTGGAAAAATATACTAAGACTTGGGAATTATGGCACCTCATGCGATAAATAAATGGGTGGGGTCATCTTCAATCTCAGTTGGGAGCTTCAGAATTTGGGTAATCTACCTCTTTTTTGCCCATTCTCTGACCTACTTTTTCTTTACTAAATGGATGCTATTCCATTCTTCCCTCTCTTGTTCCCATTCCAATTTCTTCCTCTGAAATCAAGTATGAGTGTTACTATGCAGTGATATGCAATCAGCTCTTAGTTGTTGGATAAATGTAGAAGGCATTCTCTTATCTCACTATGACTATTAAAGACCAGTAAACACTATAAAACTATGGTGTTAATTGTACTAAGATTCCACAACGGCAAAGGATTTTTTTGTTGTTTATTGTTTCTGATCATGCAGTCTTTCGTATCTGATTTTTCTCTTACAAAGACCATATGAAAACAGTACACATTAAACAAAAATTGTTAGTTCTGTTAACATATGAAAAAAATGTTAAGGTTTGCCCCTTTGGAATTTTTCATTTGGAGAGTCTGAATCGGATGTTGAAAGTTGTGTACACACTATATGAAAAACGAACAATCATTTGTTGTATGGAATTTTTCTTCCGATTTTCTCATAGTGTGTACCCCACCTAAGTCTCATTGCATCTAGTGGATCTCCTTCAGCAACTGTTTTACGTATCTGGTGTCATTCACTTCAACATACTGAAAGTTTATATTATTTTTAGCCAGTTCCTTCCACTGCTGTAAACTGTATAAGTTTGTGAACACATATGTTGAGTCATTTTTGATGCTCCACACAACTTATGGTTTGTATATTTGACATTTAATGTTACCCTGTATATACTGTGGAAAAAAAATCAATAAAACACCAGGTATCAAAAAAAATAAAAATAAAAAAAATTAGAGAGAGGAGTCCACTAATTTGCCCTGAGTGAACAAAATTAAAGTGGTCCTGTCTGCAGTTACAGATTTTCACTAGAATTTCCTATGACACTGCCCTTTTCATAGTTTAAGTTGTACCCCAGCTTTTTTCACTCTATGAGTAACAGTCAAATAGCATCTAGTGGTGAACAACACTAAGTATAAATAATTCAATAATAGTCAATACTATTTCATAAGAACATTAAATCAGTATTAAACCCAAAAGCAAAAATTTAATATATTGTAGCTTACCAATCATTAGCTGTGGTGCTTGCATTAGTTTTTTTTAGGCTTTTTCCCCTCTGTTTTCACCTGGTGATCTGTCTAGCAACACACCTCCTGTATTAGAGTGCCTACACTCTAGATGAAGGAGCATAGATGGCACATTTGGAAAGCAACATTGACAGTCTGGGGGAGGGGAGTGTTATATGTACTAGCAGATTTAGATACACTAACAAACTGAAGCCAAACTCCAGCTAACAATTTATAAGCAGTCACAGCAAACGTTTTTTTTACTTTTGGGATAAAAGTTTTACATTAATAAAAGATGTAGATGGTGTGCTTTGTCTATGTAACTGATACATATGCAGGACAGCTTGTTCTTTTGAAAAACAATAGACTCACTGACTGGATCACCAGATGAAAATAGAATATAGAGGCCATCACATCTAAGAATTGGTAAGCTGCAATATAATAAAATATTTATTTAATTTTGGTTTAATAGTGCTTTAAGTATATCCTGCTCTATCTCTGTAAAAAAATGCTATTGGCAATGACTAATAAAGTCTGTTTTGTGTCTAAGCACAGATCAGATCTCCTTACCTCAAGTACTATTGTCCACGGTGAACGTGTGCACGTGAGTGGCAATTGTTAAAATCTGTCAGCAAGCACATTTAGAATGAATTTATAGAAAGCAAACTGGTAATGCCCCTTTGTGGCAACAAACCATTTGCCTATCTGCTAAAAACATAGTATCCGAGACCAACCTATCAAACTACAAGCCACTCCTAGGAATATATTTGGTTAAATGATGATCGTCCTTTTTCCTGGGTGTAGTAATTGCCATCATCACAAGATAAGCAGTGTAAGTAGTAGATTGTATCTTGTAAAGGAAGTCTGACAGTCAGTGGTTATATACAGCTGTGAGCTAGCTTCATTTCATAACACATAATTACATTTTTATGATAAGATGTACCATTGCAGTATGGAAAAAAAACTAGAGATAACTGAAAAATACCACAAGAGGGAAAGAGTTCAAACTGAATCATGCACAATTAAATAAAAAAAAAAAACCAAAGTGTTTTTCAAATATAAAAAATATGTATATTTTATTCATCAGTAATGCACAAATGAGCGTAACATGCATAATTCTATAAATAAACAGATTGTAAACCCCAAAATGAATTAAAAGCACTTAAAGTTGAATTCTAGGCAGATATTAAAGACCCAATGAGTGGTTAATAAAAATAATATCCAACCCTATTCCCCTTAGCATGTATCTGAAGTGAAAAACATTCATTTAATACTATATTGTAACTAATTCTTACATCTTGTGACTGCATCAGTTTTCTTTTTTTATTTAATTTTCACCTGGTGATCCAGCCAGTAACACAGTTCCTGTCCTAGGGTGTCTCTGCTCCTACCTAAATCTGCTGTCATGTGGTCGCAGGAACGTCCAATGTGTGGCAAGAAGATTGATTGCAGAGACTGGAGGATCACAGGTGCTGTGGAAGTTTTTTGTTTTTTTTTTAATTGTAAATGGGTATGGGTGATGGTATGGGAGGACAAAGTCTTTGCCTGGAGATAGGCTTTTAAGGACATTACTGGACCAACAAACGTGATCCTCGTATTTGTGTGTCATATTTATAAAGGAGGGACACACACACATATAGTTAGGTAAGGCTTATAAATGGAAACTGCTCCTAAAGGTGTAACTCCCAGTCAAAACTAAAAATTACAACATCATATATTATATGCTTTGTGGGGCTTAAGAATGTGATCTGCTATTCTTTGGAATGAACTTAACTGGTAGTGCTAGCAGTAAACCATGCATAGGACAGGGACTCCCAGGAACAGTCCAAGCTGGTTTGTTCTGTACTTTTTTTTTTCAGCAAGGCAGCAGAAAAAAACACTGTGTCAATGCAGGAGGTCTTTGTACAGCAAGTTCAAAGAATAAAACAAACACAACATCTGTTTGAGGATCCAGATCAGGACTTATTAAGGTACTAAAGAAAGTTCCAAATGTGTGTTCTCCATATCATTGCTAAAATTTTGCGGCCCCTAAGCTTCAAGCCTATGGTGACACATACACCATTCTCAATCCTGCCAGACAGAAACATACTTGCACTGTCTTCTCAAACTTGTAGGAAGAGTACATTTTGCCAACATATCGTGGGTGCATGACAGTCCATCAGCATTTTCTGGATGAGTCCCTGACCTATAATCTACATGAACTTTAAAGTCCTACAGAGCCAGAAATCATTTTTGATCCTTGCATTGTTCCATGTGTTCCACACCATCCACTGTAGTAGAGAATGGTATGTAATCAAAATCGTGTTCGCAAAAGGTAATACCTCAGTAACTTATGGCTAGACATTGCCTTTCCACTTTTAAATGGTTTCTTTCTATGGGGGCTAGTTTCCTGCTAAGGTATGCTACTTGATGTTTTTACTTATAAATATCTTGAGATAAGACTGCTCTCAGCCCACATCAGAGGTATTGGTGGGCTGGTTCCTTACAAAATACTGCCTTCAACTGTTAAAAAGCACTATCTGTGTCTTTATTTCATTTCACAATGGTGGAAGCTGTAAGTGAAGCTGCTGAAGTAGCAAAGTTAAGCGCAAACCTCCAGTGGTATATTACAATCTCTAGAAAGTCTAAAACCTTATTTTTTACACTGGCTGGAACCATCTTTTAATGGCTTCCATCTTATTCATTGGAAGGTTTATGACCACTCCAAACAATGCTGTTGTACAAATAATGTACTTCTTCCAGGTCTATTGCATCATTTTTTGGACTGGCTGATTAGCAGGCCTTACGGAATCTAAAACTACTTCTATAGGTGGGAAACCCAGTCAAGACTAAAAATGACAACATCATCAATAATATGTTTTGTGGGGCTTAATAATGCAATCTGTTAATTGTTGGGATGGGACCCAGGGCCCCATGTAAGCTAAATGAGAGTACCATGTCCCGGTATCACCTGCTTGTTATCGCAAAAACTCTCTTCCTTTGCCCTGTCTGTTAAGGGATTATGATGATACTGCTTCAGGCACCTAATAAGGTCTTAACTTTACTTACACCCCAACATATTTGTCAGAAAACCTTTACTTTCCTTTCAGAGTCAACATTTTCTATGGGACAGTATACTACAAAATAATCCCACAAATGCGGGCCATTGATGGCAAGCAAGATTTGTTAATTTGCACACACAAAAAGTATTTTTCCTAACAAATTAATTCAAGACCATGTTGCAAAAATGAAAAGAAAATCCTAATTAACAAGAATTCAACTACAGGTGAGTCTAATTATTCATTTGTAGAGATGTGTTAGTTGCTTTAAATCTTAAACAGCTGCTGTAAAGCATTTTTCTTTTTTTCCCTCATTGTGAGTGCCAGGAAAAGCAGGACTGTGCTCTGATTGGTTGTTGCTACAGCTGAGAAGGATCCACCCATAGCAGCACTGTTGCAGCTGAACTTGTGATTGGCTGTGGAGGAAAGGAGAGAGGAAAAAGGAAGAAGAAGCACATGTGGGGAAGGAGACATTTTCAGGGGACCGCATGGAGCAAGGGCTCCTGGTGTAAAGTCACAAAAGTCTCACTCTCTGTGCTGCTAGAACCCATAAACTGGGCTGGGAATGTGTAGCAGAGGAATTGTTGTAGGAGGGCAGTGTGCAAACCAAGGATTGTGCTGCCTGGCACTCAGGATTACAGCCACTCAAGTGCATGTGTCTCTCAAAGTTTGGAGCTGCTGTAAGAGAGAGGATTTCTACTACTGTCTAATGCTATCTAGAGGACAATCCAGAAACAGTGAGTACTCTGTGATGAAAGGGGATTTTGATATTGCTGCATTTGCTGTTCATCTCTGGGGAATGGTCATGAGAAAGCCTGCTCTCTAATTCTCAGAGTAACACAGATCTTGGAAAGCCCAAGCTGCTCAGAATTAGCTATTTCTGCTGCTGATTGATGAGAGAGCTCAGTCACTGTATATTACTGGTTATTGTCTCCTCAAAGCTTGTGCTGTGGCTGAAGAGTGTGTTTTAGTTCCAAATCCCCACAGAAGCTTGCTGCTCTAAATATACTGAGCAAGTGTCAGTACATCAGGATTTCCCTTGTATGGTAAAGACTTTGTTGAAGTGTTGTTTTTTCTATTGCAATGTTCACTGGAAGATTCTGCTTAAAGGAGACTGTGCTATCCTGCTACCCCTGGATTACAAATACTCTCCCATACAGAGAGTGAGCGCTCTTTCATTGATTAAAGGGCCCCAACGTTGAGAGAATTTAAGTTTCATCCCACTGGCCAGTGGTTAGGTAGGACATTTCTGCTTTAGATAGCACTGTCACAGAAAATGTCAATAAGCTGCTAAACCTCATTAACAGTTATTGTTTCATGTGTCAATGTCACTCTCATATGCCACGTTATCAGTGTGATACTAGTCAGTTTTTTTGAGTCTTTGGCGAGTGAATTTTGACTTCTTACTAACTGTGTTATGCAAAGTGGTATCTGTGTTTTATGTACATTACCTGTGTTAAATCAGCTAGTTCTTTTTCAGGGTTTGTCTTCTTCAATAAAGCCCATAAAAAATATTCTCAGAGTGTCGAAGTGTCCTGGGTATAATCGGAGGTGTCACCAGATTCAGGTGGGAGCTGAACCTATATATCTAGCCAAGTAACACCCAAGGGTGTGCTACACATTAAACAGGTGTCCAGCAGACAGTTGATTATAAAAGGGTGTTACTTAACAAAGAAAACCCCTTCTCTTTTTATGCTGTCAGCAATAGCACCACATGAAAGATAACTGTGACAAGGCCTGAGGAAAAAAAAATATTTTACACAAGAAAGGTGAAGGCTAAAAGAAAATCAGCAATGTTTTACTTATCAATCAGAATACTGTAGCTAAATTAAATACAAAAATTTAACAAAGATGGAACTGCAACCATCTCACAGAGATGTCCAGACCGCCCACGGAAGTTAACACCTCGACAGGAGCGTCTTCTGATGAGAAGGGTGGAAGAAAATCACCATGCAAGTTCACTGCAGTTAGCTCAAGAAATACAAACTGGGGGGGATTGTTTCATGTGACACAATACAGCATACACTGCACAGGAATGGCATGCATGGTTGTTGTCTACTAAGGAAGCCTCTCCTAAAGCCCATGCACAAAAAAGCAAGCATAGAATTTGCCAGGGCCCATGCTGAAAAAGAAGAAGACTACTGGAATTCTGTACTCTGGAATGATGAGACCAAGATAAATGTTTTGGAACTGATGGCTTCAAAACTGTATGGCATTGCAAAGGTGAGAATACAAAGAAAAATGCATGGTGTGTACAGTGTAGCATTGTGGTGGCAGTGTCCTTCTGTGGAGCTGCATTTTATTGACAGTATCATGAATTCACAGATTTCTTGCTCTATATTGAAAGAGAAGATGCAACCATCACTTCGTGTCCTTGGTTATCGTGCACTTTTCCAACATGATAATGATCCAAAACACATATCTAAGGCCACTGTTGCATTTTGAAGAATGGGGTGAAAGTGATTCAGTGGCCAAGTATGTCTCCTGATCTGAAACAAATAGGAACACCTATGGGGAATTCTCAAGAGACAAGTTGAGCATCACTCTCCATCCAGCATCCAGGCTCTAAAAGAGATCGTTTTTGAAGAATGGAAAAAGATAGATGTTGCAATATGTCACCAACTTGTTCATTCCGTGCCTAGAAGACTTGGTGCTGTCCTTACAAATCATGGAGGTCATACAAAATACTAGATGTAGTAGTTTTTGTTGTGGGGTGTATTCATTTTTGCATCAACTAATTTGAGTAAAACTGAAGATTTTGTAATCTAAGTTATATTATTATCCTTACGTTCATGTAATGAGCTAAACAAATGTTCTTATAGAACTCAGTTTTTTCAAACTTTTGGAAATTGTTCTTGTGTTCATTGTGATATTGATTAAAATCTTGCTTTTCAGAAGGGGTGTACTCTTTTATGCTGAGCACTGTAGATACTTCTTAAAACATATTTAAATTTTTCTGTAAGAATTTCTTCACCTCCTGAATCTGAGTAGCAGAAAGGATCTCTGACACCCAAAACTCTGATATACCTCTTGATGTTGGAGCTTATTATTATTCTGTTATTTTCTACTGAAAAAACCTCCCAATCATTCCAGGGTTTTATTAGTGTAGCGCTCAACCCAAAATGGCCTGCTATTATGCCCCAGGTTTCTTTCCCTGATTAGTGCAATGGCAACCAGGCACACAGTAAAAAATACTTTTCTGCCACAGTCTAGGGGTTGCCTTTTTAAAATGTATTGATAAATAACTTGGATAGGGCACAGGGAGCTGCAGAATACTCCATGAATGCTGAGAAGTAGACTGGGGACATTCCTCCTGTTGCTACTCCTTAGGGCAGTCCCTTTAAAAAAATGGACAGCTCTCAGACACCATCAGGAATATCCCAGGCCAGGCAAACACTAGTACTGTTATACAAGGGATAGCAGCAGCAACAAGGATTCTACACACAGATCTGTACTCACAATGTCCCTGAATACTTGGATGCTTGCTTCCAATATCAGACAGACATTTCTCCAGTGAACTATCCAGTCAAGATCCTCAGTGAAATCCACTGATAAGTTCCATAGACTTTCAGCAAACAGACCCCCCCCCTCCAGCTTTAGCATAGCTGGAACCTCGGTGAGCATGAGTAGGGTTCCTGCTGGGTTGCCCAGAAGGACAATAACCCTTCAGGCTGGGAACTTCTTTTCCTTGACAAGAACCAAGCAGCTGCAAACCCCAGACTATTTATGCTCTCTCCCAGTCACCTTCTGGACACAACTCTCCAGAGATTGGCTGAGAGAGCATCAATATTCAGGATACTGATTTACTTTTCTAGTCACTACATTATAGAATCTTCCAGAGGGCAGGGGGAAACAAACCTGCAATCAGTGGAGTTCAGAGCTGCCTACAGCAATCACACGCTGCTTTACTGATTACAGAGGAGCCAAAAACTGAATTTACCTAACCAGCCCAACAACCTGTCTGAAAGGGTGTCACATTAAGTAAACTAGGAAAAATTAGAGGGGTTTTCTCTTTCTGGAATAGTATACCCCACAATGGAGCTATGTTGTAAAGATGGGCTTTTAGGTTCCCAAAAATTGATAATTAAAATGTATACAGTTTTATTGAATAGCATAGTTAAAATAAATGGGGAAGACATACACATTTGAAAATGCATTATTAAAATATGTGTGCATTAATCTGCCTTATAAAAGTACAGAACCCTATATACAGTTGTATGAAATTTTAAGATAGCATATTTAGGCTATTACCCATATATCAATCCTCATTCATTGAGTTGCCTCAAGGTTCCTGCTTGTCTCTGACTCTACTTGTTTGACAGGGTGCAAACCCGCTTCCTTGGGAGTTTTAATTGAGAGAATACAGAATATGCATAAGTATACAAAAGAGATTATGAATAAATACCATATCAAATTACATATATACATGCAAACTTCTTGACATTTATAGTTGACGCAGGTACTCACTGCTCTCAGAGTTAGGGCTCCAAAGGGTCAGGACTGCACTAAGGCCCCCCCCCATGGGCGAAGGCAGGGGCTCAAACAATGAATCAGCTAAATCTGGAGGAGACAACAATTAACAATTATAGAAGAAGAGATAAGAGGAAGGTATGTGCTGGGAGCCTGAGACAGGCCCTTGCTACCAAAGCAGCCATCTCTTTCCTGACTGTGGTGTTGGGTGTCCTGTGGGGGTGGCCTGTCTGACCACAGCTAGTGTTACAAGGCAGCTAGGAAGATAGAACAAAGTGCTACATGTACCTTGTTCCATCAGGAACTGAATAATGTAATAATGTACATTCTTGCAGATGATGGTTCTTGTTGACCACATCCCCTCCAGCAGAGGTCGAATGTTTGAGGATATACAATATCTTTTAAGGTTTGGAGGGGATTCTGTACCACCAGATTAAAAGATTGTATCTGGATTCTTGAGTTTTTGTGTTAATTGAGAAAGTGTAAGTTAGCTTCATTTTTTTCTTTCTGACGGGATGAGAATGTTTTTCCCAGTTCAAGTTCTCACTTTTTAATATAATAAGGTAGCCTGCCTGATAAGGAATGCATGTGCAATTTATACGGTATTGAAAGAGCGTGTTCAGGCTTTCCCCACATAATATCTCATGCTATGGCAGTAGTTCCCCAAATGAGATCTCCTGCTGTCATAGTTGACCATATACTGATAACATTTCAGGAACTTTCCAGAAAAAGATATCTGAGAATAAGTTGTCATGCTGAGATAAAATATTTTGTTACGCATGTATGATTTCTTCTAAAACAATTTCTGGCAATTTATCAACCTGAAATATGCATTTCAGTTTTGGGCACCAATTCACAAAAAGAATATTAGGGAACTGGAGAAAGTACAGAGAAGGGCAACCAAACTGATAAGAGGCATGGAGGAGCTCAGCTATGAGGAAAGATTAGAGGAACTGAATTTATTCTCTCTTGAGAAGAGGAGATTAAGGGGGGATATGATCAACATGTATAAATACATCAGTGGTTCATATAGTGAACTCGGTGTAGAGCTATTCACCCTGAGGTCATCACAGAGGACAAGGGGGCACTCTTTACGTATGGAGGAAAAGAAATTTAATCTCCAAATATGGAAAGGTTTCTTCACAGTAAGAGCTGGGAAAATGTGGAATAGACTCCCTCAAGAGTTCGTTCTGGCCAGCTCAGTGGATTGCTTCAAAAAAAGGCCCGGATTATTTCTTGGATACACAGACTATAACTGGATACTAACATTTATAGGTAAGGTCAGGGGCGGACTGACCATTTGGAAACTCGGGCACTGCCCGAGGGCCCGGGGTCAGTAGGGGGCCCCATGAGATGCCCCTGGTACATTTTTCATAGGCTTTTTTGAGTTTGGGCAAGGACACGGGCCCCATGATCCCCTATTGCCCGGGGGCCCCATGAGTTGTCAGTCCGCCCCTGGGTAAGGTTGATCCAGGGAATATCCGATTGCCTCTTGGGGGATCAGGAAGGAATTTTTTTCCCTGCAGGAGCAAATTGGATCTTTTTTTCTGGGTTTTTTTTTTAATGGTTAAACTGGATAGACTTTTGTCTTTTTTTCAGCCAGACTAACTATGTAACTATGTAACATACAGGCATGGTTTTACTAAAACTGGAGCACTCAGAATCTGGTGCAGCTATGCATGATAGCCAATCAGCTTCTAACTTTAGCTTGTTCAATTAAGCTTTTGCAATAAAACCTGGAAGCTGATTGGTCTCTATGTAGAGTTGCACCAGATTTTTGCACTCCTCCATTTTAGTAAATAATCCCGAGTGTCAGTCTTGTAGCAAATCTAATAACACGCAATACCACCTATACAGCCAGCATCTACTGCTTTAAATTAAGGGATTTTTACTGCGCAGCTGAGTTAAACTATAAAGTGTATAGTAAAGTAAATTATAAAAATGACTATACTTACTTTACTTATAAACACTTTGCGATGCCTGTTTAAGTTTACTGCCTTCTTTTTCTAATTTTACCTGGTGATCTTACCAGCAAGAGTGCTTTATGTAATGGGCGTCATGCTGGCAGCACGGAGAAACTACATGCTGTCAGCTTTATTTTGATTACTTCGGTCAAGCATTAGCATGATAGAATTACATTGATTGAAATTCAGTTGCTTCAGCAGAGACCGGACGAATTTCGATCCATGTATAGGCTGGTTGTACACAGGTCACTATATCAACAGACTTGTGTACAACCAGCCTGTCAGGTTTTTCCTGAACAATCAGTAACGCCAGCTATAGTGGGCAACATTGATCATCGTATTCTGACAGTGGGGAAGGATATACCGCAATACCGCAGCACACACATTCGAGGATCTTATTTTTTCTTATTTTTATATTTCTTATTTTTTTTATTTTATGTGTGAGTTAGCATCCTTCATGGCCAAACTACTACACTGGGCCCCACACCAGAAGGATAATGTCTTTTCACCTGCAAGTGACACTTGTTCTGGCATTGACTATGAAATCATTTTGATGGAAATAATATTGAACACTCATTTTCCTTCACCAGTTCTTTGACAAAGATTACACTCTACTTTTCATCCAGAACACATGGTGGGAAGTGCTGTATAGTTCACAAGGCCTTGCACACTTGTTGTGGTTCAGGCCCAGTCCATAGGAGGGTTCCGTTATGCAGCAAGCCCCAAGACTGGATTACTGCTGCTTAGAAGGGTAGACCATACAGCCACAAATCTAACTCTCTGACAGAACCTCCGTCACCGACCATCACTATCTCCTATGTTAAACTGGCTGCTCCGTACTTTTACCTTTTTTCCCCATCACCCAGAAGGTTAACAAAGGTTTACACTTCGTTTCCCATTCCCATTCACTGTAGCAGATCACTTTGGGCACAATTCAAAGCTTTTTGCATGCGTTAAGTCAGTCACAGGACCACATATCGCATGAGATACTGAAAATGTCAATTCACTATTGCTAGTATGTGGTATTTACTGAAAATAGCAAAAACACTTGGTAAATACAGCATAAAAAGACCTTAAAGTCAATTCACAAAAGGAAATAAATAATTAAATGCATGCAGTAATTAAATAGTGGTCCAGGCATGCAGTATGTACTGGTATCTGTCAGTACTGTCATGGGTTGTTAAGGGATGGGTGGCTGCTGAGTCCCTAACAACCTATAAGTTATCAGCTGTTAGCGGGGTTCCCCACTGACAGCTGAATGTAAAAAAAAAGAGTTGCCAGCTATTAAAGATAATAAAAAAATGACGTGGGGTCCCCCCCCCCTCCATCCATACCAAGCCCTTCAGGTCTGGTTTGGATTTTGAGGGGAACCCCCACGCCCATATTTTAAAAACAAAATCCCCCGAAATCCATACCAGACCCTTCTCTGAGCATGCATTGAGTGCCCCCTCCTGAACCATACCAGGCCCCATGCCCTCAACATGAGGGAGAGGTGCTTTGGGGTGGAGGTCTGCCGGTGGGGGGCTTATCGGAATCTTGAAGTCCCCTTTAGAAAAGGAACCCCCCGATCCTGGCTCCCCCCCATGTGAATGAGTATGGGGTACATGGTTCCGCTACCCATTTACACAAAAAAAACCTGTAGAGTTAAAAGGACAGTAGACAGTCTTTTACATGTTCTTTAGAAGGAAATTAAAAGAATGTCCCCCGAAATACATCCAATGTCAATCCTGATGTCTGCCGTTGCTACCCGAAAAAAAAGAAAAAAAAAGGCTCTGCTCCTGACGCTGGCTCCTGGCCGCCTGACTGCTCCGCTGGCTTGAGAGTTTTTAAATATGTAAGGGGCAGGGCCACCCGGGGACATAACATATGTGAAATTGCCCCCGTGTGACATCATTGACCAAGCATGCCCCTGTCAATTATGTCACACGGGGGGCGGCATGTGTCCTGGTATGGTTCCGGGGTGGGGTGCTTGCTCACCCCCCCTTTCCTGACCTGTCATGCTGCATGCTCGGAGAAGAATCCTGTATGGATTTTGTGGGGGACCCCACACCATTTTTTTTTTCAATTTTGGCATGGGGGTATGGGGGTTCCCTTCAAAATCCATACCAGACCTGAAGGGCTTGGTACGGATGGAGGGGGGGGGGCACACACTGTTTTTTAATTGCCCCCAATTTTTTCTTTTACATTCAGCTGTCAGTGGGGAACATTACTACATGGTTTTCACTACTAAAATACAGCATGACTTGATAAAATAACTCATGCATTAGTTTAGTAGCAATTTCTAGTGAATTCAAATGTTTTTTTTTTTAATGCTATGTGGTATTCTACCGCATACTAGGATGCGATAGGATACCGCTTAGTTAATTGTGCCCTATAACTCTTTGTTCACAGTAAACCAGACCAGACAATTCACTCAACCAGCAACTTGTTTTACTGAATAAAATGTCATAAATGTAAAATTTCTCTTCATCTACATATTATAGTTCTTCTATCAATCACATGTACAATGCAACAAATTATCAAAATATAAGCCAGGACTTGGGTTATGCTGTGGTGGTCATATCTTTAGCTTGTACTAGTTCCAAATCGATGGTAGTATGGTTCGCAACCAGTCTTGTTTCAGGGTCCCGGCAAAGGGTAACCTCAGTTAGCTTCAGCACTACCTCTCCTCATATATAGCCATTCTCACCCCCAAGACCAAGCACCTACTGGCCTAACCCCTTCTGCTTTAAATACCCCCTACTACGGGAAGCAGCACAGGCCAAATGAAGAAAGGAAGGGAGGAAGGGAGGGGTGGGTGGGAGGAATGAAGGGAGTGGTGGGTTGGTGGAAGGAAGGGAGGAGTGGGTGGAAGGAAGGGAGAGGTGGAAGGAAGGAAGGAAGGAAGGAAGGAAGGAAGGAAGGAAGGGAGGGAGGGAGGGGTGGGTTGAAGGAAGGGGTGGATGGAAAGAAGGAAGGGTGGGTGGAAGGAAGGAAGAAAGGGTGGGGTGGATGGAAAGAAGGAAGGAAGGAAGGGAGGGGTGGGTTGAAGGAAGGGGTGGATGGAAAGAAGGAAGGGTGGGTGGAAGGAAGGAAGAAAGGGTGGGGTGGATGGAAAGAAGGAAGGGAGGGGTGGGTATAAGTAAGGAAGGGGTGAGTGGAAGGGAGGATGGAAGAGAGGGATGGGTGGAAGGAAGGAAGTGAGGAGTGGGTGAGTGGAAGGAAGGGTGGGTGGAAGGAAGGAAGGAAGGAAGGGGTGGGTGGAAGGGAAGGAGGGTTGGAAGGAAGGGAGGGGTGGGAGGAAGGAAGGGAGGAGTGACTGGAAGGAAAGAAGGGAGGAAGGGACAGGTGAAAAGAAGGGAGGGGTGGAAGGAAGGAAGGGTGGGTGGAAGGAAGGGAGGGTTGGGAGGAAGGAAGGAAGGGAGGGTGGAAGGAAGGAAGGGATGAATGGGTGGAAGGAAGGGAGGGTTGGGAGGAAGGAAGGAAGGGAGGGGTGGGTGGAAAGAAGGATGGAAGAGAGGGATGGGAGGAAGGAAGGAAGGAAGGAAGGAAGGAAGGAAGGAAGGGAGGGAGGGAGGGAGGGAGGGAGGAGTGGGTGAGTGGAAGGAAGGGGTGGGTGGAAGGAAGGAAGGGAGAGGTGGGTGGAAGAAAGGGTGCAGAGGTGGGGGAGGTGACAAGCAGCGATCTCCTGTATGGCTTTCAGCTGGAAGCCGCTTCTCCTCCTCTCCCTCCCCGGCTCCCAGCTGCTTTATTGAAAGCCATACAGGAGATCGCTGCTTGTCACCGCCCCCACTGCCACCCCTCCCACACACCCCTAGTCTCAGCTCTGCTCGCCGCCCCCATCTTATTTCCAATCGCGGGCACTGGATCAAGGGCTGCAACTGTCCTCTGGGGGGGGGGGTTAAGACACCCCTTACTCCCCCCTTATCTACGCCCCTGCCAGAGAGTCTACTCATGGTAATGATAGGCCAAAAGGGTTGGGTTGGGTTGGTAGGAAAGTACGATATAGAAGTAAGATATACCTGTGCTCAAATTACAACAGCTTCTACATCCATCAATTGCTAAAGGGGTGTGACCACATGTTAACATTAAAAATTCTGGGTGAAGGGTGGTAGGGAAGGATACTGCCTAGGGTGTCAGAGCTTTGCCAATCAGGATGGCCCTGCATTTGGCTTTAGCAGGACAGATTATAAGGCTGCATGTTCAGCTGTAGATGCCTGCACTTTCTTCCGATAACAGAATCTCTAACACTGAACTTATTAATGATATTCAAGGTCACACATGCCATGTCATATTTTACACAACTTTTTCGCTTCTCTGCCCACTTTTACTGTAGTAATCATCTCATCTAACGTACAATTTATTTCAAAACACCTACATAAAAATATAGGCATTCATTATCTTCAATTCTCTTACATAAAACATTCCACATACACAAAATAAAGGCAATCAGCCACCTACGCCAACTCTCAAAATTACCTCATAAGCAGGGGCGACTGACCATTTGGAAATTTGGGCACTGCCTGAGGGCCCGGGGTCAGTAGGGGGCCCCATGAGATGCCCCTGGTACCTTTTTCATAGGCTTTTTTGAGTTTGGGCAAGGACACAGGGGCCCCATGATCCCCTATTGCCCGGGGGCCCCATGAGTTGTCAGTCTGCCCCTGCTCATAAGCATAGCATTTGCACGTGACATTAAACTCTGGTTTAAAAAATCTATTCAAGTATATATTTTTACCACAAGAAAATACCTTCCATTGCACTCCACCTTCTTCAAATCCTTTTTTTATGTCGTTGTGATCTGACTTCTGTTATAGGGTGGCTACATTAGTTTTCCATGGTCAGGCTGTAGATATGAATGTAGCCACCATCTTTTGCTCATTCCCAAGATGGATTAGGGTATAACATCGACAGGAACTCAAACCAAAGGCAGCTATCCAGCGCCACACCAAAAACAAACAGAAATTAAAAAGGAAGGAGGAGTTCAAAAGGAAAAAAATGACAAGGCCATAAGCAGGGGTTCAGGAACGCCAATACCGAGCAACATCACAAACCCAGACTAGTTGGGGGGAGCGTAGGAAGGGCATGTTGCGAGCATTTACCTAATTTTGAAAGGTACCTGCTCCCATTTCTGCTCCGACCACTTAGGCAATTGGAGCAGATGTTCTTCTAACCCCCCCCCCCCTCCCTGCAGGTCCGTTCACAATGCGCAGTGCGGCTCACGCATGTACAGTGGGCACCCGTTGTGAAGGTGCAAGCTGTCACAGCTAGGTGCCCACAGTTAAGTTGCTGGCATCAGGGACAGAAGACGGAAGGTGAAAAGGATTGGGGTGAGCACAGCGCTGGATCCTCGGACAGGTGAGTGACTGTTTATTAAAATTCAGCAGCTACAGTTTTTGTTGCTGCTGACTTTGAATTATTGGCTGACTGGAGCTCCTCTTTAAGTATTAAAAAACACACAAAACACATGGGGGGGGGGGAGACATTCAGGAAGGGGGGGGGTAGAGTCACTGGGATGAAGTGGGATGAAGGGTGGAACCTAGAGCACAGAGCTGGGTTTTAAAGGGTTAAATGCCCTCAATAATTTTAATAGCTCCAGGCCTTACAACAGTATTTTCATTTTTAACTAGACCAAAATTCTTATAAGACAAATAAAATATAAAATAAAAAAATTTACACTTGTACAGATTTACTTAAGATTCATATACTGATTTCTAATATACGCACACACACAGACACACACACATATATATATATTAAAATAAAAAACAGTGTTTACAAAATTCTGTAGAAAACATGATAGAGATCTCACCTTTTACCAGGAACTCGGTATGAAATCAAGCATGAGTCACAAACCACTAGTTCTCTGATATAGATCAGTGTGACAAAGGCTGTACTAAAGTTAAACACTATGTTCAGAAATATTAAAGCTGAAGTGTAGTTATTATTTTTTTATTATTAACTACTACTGCAGTCACATAACTTCCCTGTAATGAAGAATGTCCCATGTCCTGTAGACTGATGGTTCCTGAAGAAATCTTCTTTCCCATGATACCCCATCCTTTTCCTAGCTCTGATCTCCTGGTGCTGCGGGGTGGATAAGGGAAAATTAAAACCCTAAAAGCATTTGATCTAACATTGCAATGCATTTTAAAAACTCCCAATGAGGGCTTGCCCCCTCCTACCCTCTCTGTAATCCCTAGGTTATAATTTTGCTAGGAATTTCTTTTCTTTTGGAATTTTCCTTTATATAACATCATATAATCTGCATCAGAAGGAATTATACCTCATTGCGGATGCAATGCCTTGAATTTAATAATGAAAAATGTTCTTAATTATTGCCTGTCCTGCCTGCAATATCAATTTTGACCACTTTATGGAACCAGTAATAAATTTACTGTTTTACAGAAACTGCTTAAGTAAGAGTTATAGTGGAGTTCCACCTAAAAAAAAAAAGAAAAAAAACTCAGCAGCTACAAAAACTGTAGCTGGTGACTTTTAAAATACAGTCACTTACCTGTCCCTCGGTCCTGCGGTGTCCTCACCACCGCTGGTTTCACTGGCCATCTTTTCTCTCTGGCACCAGCATCTTCAGTGTGGGCACCCGGCTGTGACAGCTTGTGGCTTCACAGCCGGGTGCTCACTGCGCATGCCCGAGAAGCGCTGCACTTTGTGAATGGCCCCGTAGTGGGAGTGGGTACCTGTCAAATTCGGGTACCCGCTCCCCAAAGGTGCCAATTCTTAATAGAGAGCTGGGGACAAAGGCTTAATGCGGAACTTCCCTTTTGGTTGGAGCTTTAAGAGTTCACATCATTCTGAGAGAATGGAAAGAGATGCATCTTAGAGACTGGGAGAGAAGGAGCCAGCTATCAGAGCACATGTTGGACTAAAACTTGCATCTCTTCGCATCTCCTAAAGGCAACATCGCTGGTAGGCTTGGACGTTCTGCCATCTATAGCCTAACTATCATTGTGTTTTCTGTATGTGTTTACATTGATTATATGTACTTCTTATCTGTTTTTTTCTTAATAGTTTCAACCACCCTGTTTTGTTAATAAAGCTTCAAGATTACATCCAGCCTGGCTTATTGCAGTATAGCAGCTGCATGTCGAGCTAAACACAGGGAAACCTGTAGTGAGGACAGAACAGAGAACTTACTGCTGCTTTTATTAAGAGCCAGTCAGTGATTAAATCTGTGAGGCATCTACTTACAACTCATATATATAAGTTGTCAATATTAGCTCCAAGATCCAGTTCAATGTAACCCTGGATGAAGTCAGAAACATGTAGCAAAGAGAAGACAGTTAGGAAATGATGTTCGTGAGGCAACACCTGGAAGTGCAGCCCCTAAGAAGTAATTGCGCTGTATTGTAGTGCAGCGCACCCACTATAATTATTTGAATGTCACTGCTTGTTTGGATCCACATTTTATCCATATATGGATTAATGCTATAAAGATATGTTTTTCCTATGAATGTGTTGCCTTGGAGCCTTGAACAGTAAAGTATAACTGAAGGAAAAAAAAGTATTTGTTTTGGATGGAGTGGAAAGGGATTAGAAGAGCTGTCAGGTTTTTATTGCTGTTTGTGCCCCCATTAGGGAGATTCAACCTCTTTAGTTATCGGGTTTACCGTTACCAGTGAAAGTGAGATAAAATCCCAAATTCTGGGTTGTCCTCTGATCAAGAATAGAGGGTGAATATTCCAATGGGGAAACAGGTTTTGACAATCCTGGGGACAACTAGAGATTCAGTGACTTTGGGGAATTTCCTTTCACTTGCTGTTTTGTCTAGGGGACAGGAAGTGAGGGGAAATTTCCTCCATGGGACACAGATGGCAAACAAATCTGTCAAGTGTTTTACTCATCCCTTGCCTCCAGGACTTCTCCAGGGTGTCACCCATCCTCTGGAACTCCCTGCCCCAACCCATCAGATTATCACCTACTCTCCTCTCCTTTAGGCACACCCTGAAAACCCATCTCTTCAGGGAAGCCTACCCCACCCCCTGCTAACTTGCCGACCTCCTCCACTCTTCCTACCACTCCATCCCCCACAGCTATCTCCTCCTGTGCCACCATCCCCTCCCTCCTAGATTGTAAGCTTGAAAGAGCAGGGCCCTCAATCCCCTCATGTTTTGCATTGTATTGTTATTGTTCTGTCACGTTCTGTCCCCCTTTGTAATATACAGCGCTGAGCGAACTTTTGGCGCTTTATAAATACTGTATAATAATAATATAATAATAATATTCAAATTGAAAAAGGTGTTGCTTTTAGTTCTGGTTTAATGGGGACCTTGCACCAAATGGCAAGGTCCACATATGTTGCTGTCCCCACCTCCTGTTGACAAAATACTGCATTATTTAAAAAATTAAATAAAAACACGTTTAAAGAAAATCCATGAAAAATGCTCATCTTACCGTTTCCTGATTCTGACATCACTGGGCCTTAAAAGAAGGATCTGGGGAAAGTTAAGGATCGCAATTCTCACAAAAGGAAGCTACTCATAGGTATGAGCAGCCTATTACATTAGGGTGTGCATTCCAAAGCTCAAACACACACACGTGTGTCCCAGCATCTTGTGAAACTAAGAACCAGCAGACACAAATGCTCCTGCGCTTGGGGATGGACTCAATGTAGGCTAGGACAACATCATGAATGTCCTGGAATATGCACACCTTGCTGCCCTCAAAAGACCAGGGAAATCCAAATATACTGAATGGAGAAAGAGCAAACAGAGGGCGCACGGGCCTAGTGCATTACAATACAAAAAATGTATTAAGAAATAAAGGTAGGTGTTGTACTCAAAACGACAAAAAAGTCAAAGGAACATCATAAAAGAACAGCTTGTTCAAATCCGCGCTACGTGACTGTCCGCAATAGAGAGGGTAGACATCCAATAGGCTAACGTGTTTTGAGGACTTGCCTCTTCCTCAGAGCCACTGAGGAAGAGGCAACACCTACTTTTATTTCTTATTTAACATTTTTTATGGTAATGCACTAGGCCCGTGCGCCCTCTGTTTGTTTTTTCTCCATTTTGTTTTTTCACCATTTTGTGAAACTGTTTCTATACGGCTCTTAAATAATTAATAGTTTAATAATAATAATAATAATGTTTTATATATTTTCATACCTGTGTGTGTGTATATATATATATATATATATATATACATACACATATTTATCTCAGTACATCAAAGTAGTCATAAAATGTTTGCAACTTATGAAAATGTAAAATACAGCAACCCAGATTAACCAATGAAAATTTAACCAACACAGACTCCATGACTGACATCTGATTGGTTGTTAGGTAATGCTGCACATCACTCTGCTCTGTAATTACTAATAAAACCCCTTGCAGAAATTCTGGAGTTTGATGAAGTCAGCCCCAGGGTCCCCAGTATTCACTGAATCTACAGGTAGCTCTCCTGCTTCTCCCGGCAGCCATGTCCGCTTTCCAAGTCTCACCTGAGATCCACCCTGGGAGAAATCATCTTCCCGGGACCAGTCCACTAGCATCTTTACACCTGTCCACTTGGGGCTCACCTGAAAACACTAGGATTTCCAATTCTGAGAGCCCCGCTCCTCAATGTCTTATCTTCTGCAGTGTCTGGGCAGTGGGGTAGAAGCCCATACAATGGTGGAGTTGCTGGTACATCCCACCTGCCGCTGAGAATTCACCAGGTTTTTGAGTTTTGAGAACCCCGCCCCTTGTGTATACAGCCCCATTCATCTCTTTCTTCTCTGCTGTGGTTTCCAGACAGCAGGGAAGGAGGCTGTACATTAGGGGCAGGTGCTGGTACATCCTACTTGCAGCTCAGCATTCATCTGAGAACACCAGTCTTTTAAGTAATAAGAACCCTACCCCTTAAGTATACAGCCCTAGCCATCACTGTCATAGGGGCAATAGGGGAGGGGCTTGTACATGAGCATACAGAGGCTGTACATGGGGGTCCTTCATCATGGGGACAGACACAGTACTGCTATGTAAAACCTAACAAGACAGACGCCGCCAGTGGCACACTGACAAATTAGCCTGATTAGGGTGTGCCCAAGCATACCTGGCACACCCTGTGCGCACACCTATGATGCTCCTGCACTGAACAGGAGCATGTTTTTCCAAGATTTGTGATCTTCAGCTTTCCTAGAATCCTGCAAGAAGATCCACTGACATCATCTCACCTAGGCGTGTGTTCTTCACCTAGCCAGCTTTTCCATAAGGCAAGCCTACCCATGCTTGGTTGCCCCAGGTATACACAATGCTATAGTGTCTGGCTACCACTCCGGGGAAGGCATGAGCCAAGCACAGCAAACAGGTACTTGCAGTTGGCAGACAGGCAGAGTGGGCCAATGGCAGTCCAGGTTTAGGGCAGGTAACATTCAGAAAGTAGTCAGGGTCAAATCTGTGGTCAAAGGGCAGACAAATTTTAGATAGTAGTCCAATTCGAGGTTGATAACAAGGAAATCCAAACTAGCAGAAAGAGCGGGGATCAGGCAAAGGTCAACGGGAACAAGGCAGGCATACAAGGAGCTTGAAGCATATGTTGCAAACACTATTACAAGCCTGACATTTAAGCATCATACACACGATCAGAAAATCATATGAAAAATACCACTTTCGAAGTGATTGTATGATAATCTGACTGTTAGGTAGGCAATCACAATGGTTTATCCAAAATTATCCAAAGGGACAAACATGAAATTTACAAATATAATACATTACATCACTTCCAAAATTCTGTTGTCATACCAGAATTTTTGTTAGTTGAGTAACCTCTTTATTTTCGATATGGAGACTAGCATGCAAAAAAAAAAATGGATGATCATTCGTCTGATATTCTCATCAGGTGCATGAGGCTTGGCAGGCTTAAAACAGGTTTGGTCTCCACCCAGAGACTGTAGTTACATCAATCATCCTGCAGGTGAACAGACAGACAGGGAGAGTGCAGTTCAGCCAAAACCAGGATGCTGGAATGAGACCAATGTCTGCCATGGAACAGGAGTGTTACATGCTCTTGACAGTGGCAGGAAACAGTCTGTGGGAAATACTAAACATTAGCAGCCGTGTAACAGGTGAAAATCTCAGTTTTGGAAGGTGGAACAGTTCTGTTGAACATCTGCACAACAGGCAGTATAGCAAATGTGTGAGGTGGCTTCATTTAATTGTAAGTGGAAGCAGTGGCGTCCCTAGGTGGGTTCAGGGGGGGTGCGTCACACCGGGTGACACCAATCTCACGGGGTGACACCAAAGAGTTTTACAGCAAGCTGACAATCCCTGCAAGATGGATCAGATCTGCGGTAACACATGGTGTCACCCCTCCAGAGGTGGTCGGTCCCTGTCGTGCACACACAGCCTTGCTCTTCCCCTCCCTGTGTCCCCATCGCACCCCCCCAGACTGGTGTTGCAAGATCAGTTAACCCCGTATAGGTTGCAAGCCGACAATCCCCACAAGATGGATCGGATCTGTGGATTGGGGAGCATAATGGATCGCACCAGGTGACACCAACTCTAGGAACGCCCCTGGGTGGAAGCACATGGGGGGAATGTGGAAAGTGTACCTTAATGTGTTTGTAAATATGAACTCGCCTTATTTGCTCTCTTTTGGGACATTAAATATAGAATTCAAAGCATTTAGGTATACTTGTTTAATAAGTGCAAAAAGAAACATCAAAAGGGCTCTGTAGTCCAAGAACATTTACTGTCCTGGGGTGACAACAATGTTCTTCCTTAGATACAATACAGTAAGTGAGTGTTGTCATACCAGGACAGGAAGTGTGTTACTGGCAACATCACTAGGTGATACTAAAGGGAGAAACAGGAAAAAAAAAAATTTGCCCCCACGTCTAAGATCTCAGATAAGTAAGTAGACTAAGCAAGCTGCAATATATTACATTTTTGTCCTTGTATCTAGATATGCTTTAAATTGAAATTAAATAATGTCCTTTTTCTCCAAAAAATAATCTGCACACCTCCACTACTTAACTGTCTGGCGCCGAGCGCATGCAAATATGCGGCCTTGGCACAGAGGAGCTGCATATTTGCCTAACCACTGTAAACAACAGACGTGTCGAGAGTATGCACCCTGTATGCTCCCGGCACATTTACCGGCGCCTCATGGAAAGGTCCCGATTGCTACTATGATCATGTTACCGCTGTGTTAACCAATCACGGAGGTTGCAAGGCCCTAAATGTGGCAGGCGCAGCACCCTTTGGTGCCTTGTGCGCTGTGGCATTAGAAAAATTATGCAATTGCTGTTTCTTTGTTTGACTAGATTGACTTTACTCTGTAATTCCTCCAATGCCGCTCTATGGATGCAGTAGGTTTAAAGAGCACACCGAATACTTTAGTTAACTTCTTTAATAACTTCAATCTTCTTCATATAACACTGCTTACAATGGCTTATTTCTTTCATATTACAATGGTTTAATTCGTATTACATTGGGTTGATTCGATAGCTTATCTCGATAGATTCATTAGATTCAGTAAATTGTATCGATTATGATTACAGTGACTTGATTCGTTAAATTCGATAAGTTCGTTCTGTATATTTCGATAGATTGATAAATTCACTTGGATTTATAAATTCGTTAGATTACTCTACAGTGACTTGATTCGTAAGTTCGTAAATTCGGTGGAACTACAAGTAAACACATACAACAGTTTTTAGACACAGATCTACCTGCATTACTAAACAACAGAGGAACACACAAGTGCATTAAATACCTATTTGGCTTTCTCTGCCTCCATGGAGCATCTCTGATTGGAACTTTGTCTGTTTCCTCCTCTGTCTGGTGAGCATGTGTCTCTAAACTATTCTAGCAGGGAGTTTTACACAGGCATAAATGTGAAACTGGCTGGGATTGGTTAAGGCTCTGTACAGTGTGAGGCTGTCTGTGATTGGCTCACCTTATACTAACTCTTAAAGGCATATTTTCCTTTTCTGCTTCTGCTAACACAATGAATATATAAATGTCATATAACATTCAAAGACATAAATCACAGCAATGATTCTGCTCTTGGATTTAACATATGTACATATACACTGTACTGAGGTTATTGGCAGGTTTGGTATACACATATATGTGAACCATATTAGCAACCTAGGACTGGTCTTAGCTGGCCAGCTACACTAAACCCCGCCTCCTGGCTACAGAAGCTCCTTAAAGGGCTAGGAAAAGCCGACGCCAAGGGGATAATGGCCCTGTAACCATTCTTCATGCAGTTGTTTCTTGGACTACATGTACACTGGAACGTTTATTCTACTGGCTGCATAAAAATGACTTCCATTGACTTCTATGTAAATCGTCTTCCTTTACTAACACTATGTCATCAACATGAACATTTCTTCCAGGCGTTTGCCATTTACTTCTTAGTATGACATGAGCTAAGTACTACTTGCTCCATCTATTCCAAAACTGCTCTGATAGATATTGAACTCTTCGCCATCTTTTCCTTTTCTTTTTCTATTTCAATGGTTTTTATAAAATTTTTAAACAGTATAAACAGAGACAATAAAACACGCCCACGTAGGGGCTATCAATTGCACAGATAAACAAAATGCAAAATAAAAAAAAGGGAAAAACAATGCTCTAATGCCAACAGGGCAAAAGGTACGCCCACGCAGGGGCTATCAATGGCACATAAGTTACAAAACATTAATGTAACTGATTATAACAACTAAATGCAGCTGTCCAGTCACACCAAAAACAGAGAGAGAGAGAAAAAAGAAAAGAGAAAAAAAAAAAAAGGGGGGGGTAAAGAGCAGGGATTCAAGAGCGCCAATACCGAATGCCATTACATCCCCAGACTAGCCGGGGGGAGTGAGGGAAGGGCATATTGCAACCACGGCTCCCATATTTTCAAAAATTTACGTTGGGAGTCGTTGCGGATACTCGACATCTGTTCGTTGAGCATCATAGTGGTCATACGATCCCGCACCCCCTGAAGAGGGACAAACAGACTCCTCCAGGCCTGAGCAATTGTTCTAGTGGCGGATAAAAACAGATAGGAAGCCAACTTCTGCTGGTGAGCCAAGATGCCCGGTATGGGGCAATGAAGCAAGGCATACCGAGCATCCCGGTGTATGGAGAGATGGAACAAGGTGAAAAGGAGGCCAAATACACGAGACCAAAAACGAAACAGTCTCGGGCATGACCACCAGATATGTAATACATCACCACGATGACCACAAACCCCGAAAACATTGATCACTACAGGCAGGGTTAGCCCGGGCCAACCGAGCCGGAACCCAGTACCAACGAAACAATACCTTATAGGCTGCCTCCAGTGTGGTCGTATTAAATGAGCATTTAGCTATGAGTGACCAGGCCTTATTCCAGTCCTCCGGATCCACAACCACTCCCAGGTCGCGCTCCCACTGAACAACATATGAAAGAGAAGTATGCGACGAGCGTCTGTTCAGAGCTGCATAAAGAAGGGATATAAGGCCCGGAGCGCCCGGAGGCTGTTGGCAGAGCTGTTCAAAGGCAGATTTCTGGTACGGGAACGCAGAAGTACCCCGCAGCGAGAGCAGCCAGCGTCGCAACTGAAGATATCGAAAAAATTCCGCCGTGGGGATATTCCGGGATTCCCGAAGAGAGTCCCAGGTGGGAAAGGACCAAAAAATCAAAAAGTGTCGCACCTGCGAAAAACCATTAGTCACCCACCAAGAAAACGCCCCTGGGTGATCCAAACCAGGCGGGAAAAGAGGGTTGTTAATAATTGGGAGCAAAGGCAGAAAAGGTGACATCAGACCACCAGAGTAACGCACCAAGTCCCAAACTTGTAGACCATGAAGTAACAGCGGACTCAGTGCCATAGGGCGCAGGGCAGGGGGAAGCCATAGAAGCGTCGACAGTGCGATAGGGGCACAATTAGGTAGTTCCAACAGGACCCAGAGGGGGACGTCGGAAGAGGCGTGCAACATAGACAGCGGGGCAATCTGGCTCGCTTGATAATACTTAGTCACATTAGGCACCCCAAAACCACCCTGAAGTCTATGGGCAAAAAGCGTACTTTTGGATACTCTGGGGTGCTTATCAGCCCAGATAAAACGCATTAACTTCGCCTGAAGCAACAGAAGAAAATGAGGGGGAACCCGCAGTGGGAGTGTGTGAAAATAATACAACAATTTCGGCAAGATGGTCATTTTCACCGAATTAACCCGTCCTATCCAAGACAGGTGCGGAAATTGCCAAGAACGCATAAAAGAGGATAGAGAGCTAAGCAATGGATAATAATTTGCAGCAAACAAGGAGTCATAAGTGGGGGTCAAGCGAATGCCTAAGTATTCAAGAGAAGAGGAAGCCCATTTGTAAGGGAAGTGGGATTGTAGGCGCGATACCAAATCTGAAGCCAAAGTAATATTGAGGGCGACAGTCTTATCCAAGTTGATACGGAGACCCAAAATCAAGGAGAAGCGCTCAAGAACCTGTTGCAAATTAGGAAGCGTCGTCAGGGGGTTAGTAAGAGTCAGGAGGGCATCATCCGCAAAAAGGTTCAGTTTGAATTCCTGTCCCGCGTAAGGAACCCCCGATACATTGCAATCGGTCCGCAGCGCCAAAGCCAGCGGCTCAAGCGCCAGGACAAAGAGCGCTGGGGACAGGGGGCAACCCTGTCTCGTCCCTCACCCAATAGGAAAGGGATCTGAAAAATACCCAGCGTATTTGACAGAGGCCGAAGGAGAAGAATACAAGGCCTGAATCCAAGAAAGAATATAATCCCCAAAACCCCGAGACAGCACAAACCGCAGATATTCCCAGGATAGAGAAGCAAAGGCTTTATATATGTCTAAAGACAGTAAGAATCCCAGGATTTTCCGCTGTTGCAGAAAATGTATAAGATGGACCACCTTACGAACGTTATCACCCGCCTGCCTCCCGGGGACGAACCCTACCTGGTCCCTGTGGACCAGGCTACGCAAATATTTATTAATGCGGAAACGAAGGATCTTGCCCAATATCTTCAGGTCTTCATTAAGAAGAGAAATAGGCCGGAAGGATTGCGGGTCCTGTACATCATCGGTCGTCTTAGGAATCATGGCGATATGCGCTCTAAGCGCATCTGGGGAGGGCGAGGAGCCCTGTCGTAACGCATTAAAATACTCAGCCAAAAAGAGCGCCAACAAGGCTGAGAATTTCTTATAATAAAGACCGGAAAAGCCGTCGGGACCTGGGGCCGCGGTGGACTGTAAAGATTTGATAGCTTGGAGCACTTCTGGTACAGTGACACCGGCGTTGAGTGCCACCTGTGCTACCTCGGATAACCCAGGAAGTCGGAGATCTTGAAAGAATGCCTCTGCTTGAGCCACGGGGAAGGGATCTGGTTTAGCGTAGAGGCGTGAAAGGAAGCCTGAGAAACAGGAAACAATCTGCTGGGGATTAGAAGTACAGCCACCTGTAGGAAGTCGCAGTCGAATCGGTTTATGGGGTTTCCCCACAGAATTGAGTTTCCTGGCCAGCATCGGGCCTGGCTTATTAGCACAGGAATAAAATTTGTGTTTGGTCCAACGCAGGGCCCGTTCCGCCTCCGAAGAGGCAAGTAGGTCCAACTCTGCCACTAGAGCGTCCCGAGCGCGTTTATGGGCCGCAGATGGAGACGACTTCCAACGCGCATCCGCAGAGGCCAGGAGAGAATGAAGCTCCAAGAGTCGGCGTTCCCGCTCCCGGACCGCCACCAGCTGTATAACATGACCCTGCACCGTGGCCTTATGCGCCTCCCATAGGGGCACTGCCGAGGAGACCGATCCCGCGTTTTCCGTGAAGTTTGTTCGTAAAAAAAATTCTATTTGTTGGCAGGTAGCCTGAGTGGTCAATAAAGAATCATTGATGCGCCAATGAAAAGGGCGCTGTTCTGACCCAGAGAGGGCAAGGAGAAGTACCAAGGGATCGTGATCTGACCAAGGCGAGGAGGGAATAGTTATCCGCCTGACCAAGGGAAGCTGCTGAACCTGCATAAATATATGATCAATTCTACAAAAACTATCATGAGGATTGGAATAGAATGTAAAGTCGCGTTCCGTTGGGTGAAGCTCCCTCCAGACGTCCGCCAGCCCCGCTGTCCGCAGGAGAGAGCGCATACGTTCCTCCAGCACCAAGTCATGAGAAGGGGCCGCCCCCCGTGCGCAGCGCCTATCCAATGCGGAATCCAAAGTAACATTTGAATCCCCCAAAACAACAAGAAGACCCTTGGAGTGTCGGGAAACAATGGTGCAAAGATGTGAAAAGAATTTATCCTGAAAACGATTAGGCGCGTAG
Organism: Staurois parvus; assembly: GCF_062004578.1. NCBI lineage: Eukaryota > Metazoa > Chordata > Amphibia > Anura > Ranidae > Staurois > Staurois parvus. The sequence goes on from NW_028318510.1 coordinate 4,558,610, forward strand.
TAAGAAACAAAAGTAACCTCCTGGTCCCAGAGGGTGCCTTGCAGAAGCAGATACCTGCCCGTGGGGTCTACTATATTCCTAACACAGACAAAGGGGAGATTGCGTTTAAAAGCGATCAGGACACCCCGACGCTTCTCAGGGGCCGAGGCCGTGTAAAAGGTGGGATAGTGAGGTGAAAGATAACGCGGGGCGGAGGACTGAGAAAACCTGGTCTCTTGTAAACATACCACTTCAATTTGTTGCGATTTGAGGTGATGAAAAACTTTAGCCCGCTTCTGAGGCGAATTAAAGCCTTGAACATTTTGCGAATGAATTTTCAAAAGGGGCGAGGCCATGGCGGCATCAGGGCAACACGCTCAGCAGAAGAAACCAGAAAGCAGCTAGCAATTTCCACTCCCAATGGCGATCGGACCGTGGCGTCCCGGAACCCTGCAGAAAACAAAAACAAAAAAAAACCAAAGAAGAAAAAAAAACAAAGAAAGAAAGAAGGAAAAGGACACAAAAAGAATATACAATAGTGCAATCGTGTCACGTCAATGGTGACGTGCATCCTACAAATGAAGGATACCAGTTAGGGTTGGCTCTACCACCGGACACATGGCTGCAAATGGAAACATCAGAAACATAAGCCCCCAGGGGGCAAAAGGGCAATAAGGCAATAAACACAATAGAACGGGGTACCAAAGCAATAAAACTAAAGGTCCCAGGAGCTAGGCCACCGTGATGACCTCCCCATAGCAACCCAGAGAACCATGGGGCTAACCCCCTCCCACCCAGCCGGGCCTACCAGATCAACCTCCCACCCCGAAACCAGAGGGAACCCTCACTCCGTGCTACCAAAAAAAAACGGAATACCATCACCCAGGCCCAAAATAGGCTGCGGCAGCAGAAAGTCATAATTCTCGAGTCCATGAGGAGACCCCCCCAACCAGGGAAGGAACCCAAGGGGGCACACTGGATCAGTCCCAACCCGTAATGCTGACAAACTGGGGGAGCCCTAAAGGCCAAACTCACGGTCCCGTCAAGGAAGTCCATCGGTGAGATGATACATGGGAAGTCCAAGACACATCTTCAGCCCGGAGAAGAACAGGAAGGACTTGATCGCGAAGAGGTCTGAGGGAGGGCCCTCTTCCTATTGGATGACCGCTCCCAGATGCGGCTTGGAAGAAGCGGCCTCGCCGGGGATCCAGATGAATGAGCTGGGCTCCAATCCGCAGCCTCAGGCGAAAGAAGGTGTAAAGATTTCAGGAGAGAATGGGCCTCCTCCGGCGTAGCCACAGAATGACTGCGGCCCTGGTAGGTGAAGGTGAGGCAAAACGGGAAGCCCCAAGCGTATTTGATACTGTGTTTCACCAGGACCGAAGTGAAGGGCTTCAATTGGCGACGCTTCTGAAGAGTGGTCTGAGAGAGGTCCGCAAAGAGCTGGTAGCGATGCCCCTGGAAGCTGAGGTCAGGGTTGTTTCGGGCCGCCAAGAGGATAGTTTCCTTAGTGCGGTAAAACGTAAACTTGATGATAATGTCCCTCGGGGGCCCATCTGGTCGTCTGGGGCCCAACGCACGATGTATGCGGTCAAATTCAAGCCGGTCAATGGGAACAGCGGGTGTCAGCTCCTGAAACAGAGCTGTAGCAGTGGAAGTAAGATCCGCAAACGTTTCCGGGATACCCCTTAAGCGCAGATTGCCACGGCGGGAACGATTTTCGAAATCCTCAAGCCGTAGCAGCGTGTCCGCCAATTCCTTCTTGAGGTCGCACAAATCCTGTTCGTGATTTTCCATGACCGTGGCCGCAGCGTCCATCTTATCTTCGAGGTCGTTCGTCCGGTTGCCCAACTAGCGAATCTCCTGCGAAAGACGGTCGGCCAGCTTGGAGGTAGCGGAGGACAACTCGGACTGCAGCATACATTGGAATCGGCGCAGGAGCTCAGCATCCCACAGAGATAGGATGGGAGACTGCAGGGATGGCTCTGGTGCCAGGTCCTCCACACTACCAGGGTCCGACCCACCTATGGATGGTGACAGCGGGGGACCCAAAATCGCGGCTGGGGCTCCATCTGAGGTCCCGGGCGGGAGCCGCGAACCCGTGGCCAGGGTCCTGGAAGTCCGCGGCGGCCGGCCCAAAATCGAGGCCCCGGCTTCAGCCGCGATCTCCGGCGGGTAGGCCGCAAACTCCGGAGCAGCCTGCCGGGAGCTGGAGGCACAGGCGGCCGGCGTTTTTTTGCCCATCAGGGCACCGGAGAGACAGGGGGCCAGGGAGGAAACAGGGGGACCCCCCCTGAGGAGTGAAAATCGGCCGATGTGTCCGGCGGCCGAGGAGTTAATTTAGAAAGCAGTCATCCTGGTTGCTGCTCACGAGCGCCCCCTTCCTTTTCTTTTTCAACACTGAACTTAGTACGTTTCTTACAGTTCTGATTTGCCTCTCCCAGACTCCGCCTGTATGGCTTGCATTTGGAGCATTCATGTGAAAATCACACTGTTTGTCTAACAAGTACTCAATTATTTTTTCTTTAACAATCTCTTCTAGAGCCTTGTTCAATTCGTTGTTTGCTCCAACAAAATTAGATCCTTGGTCAGATCTAAGTTCTCTGACAGTACCTCTAATGGCTATGAAACATCTTAAGGCGTTGATAAAGGCGTCGGTTGACATATCTTCCAACATTTCCAGGTGAATTGCTCTGGAGCTTTGACACGTAAATATCAGTCCATATCTCTTGTACTCCTTGCGGTTTTGTTTGGTGATAAATGGGCCGAAGCAATCTATTCCGCTATAAAGAAATGGTGGTGATGGGTTTACACGATCAGCTGGTAGATCAGCCATTCTTTGTTCTTCTGTAGGTCTACGTGCCTTTCTACAGATTACACATTTACTTATGTACTTCACTATAACTTTGCTTCCTTTCACTATCCAGTAACCACCTTCTCTCAAACAGCTTTGAGTAAAGCTTCTTCCTTGATGCAAGGATTTGTTGTGGTAGTGATTGATAATCAATCTTGTGAAGGTAGAATTTTTGGGTAGAATTGCTGGATGCTTAACTCTGTTAGGTAGCGACGCATTTTCCAGCCTCCCTCCCACCTTCAGTATACCATCCTGCAGAATAAGATTAAGCTTGTACAATGGGTGGTTGTTTGGAAGTCTCTTAGGTTCTTGACTAAGTCTCTTCAATTCTTCACTGTAGAATCTTTGATGAATGAGTCTTATAACCGTTTCTTCAGCTTTCACTCTTTCCTCTACATTCAACGATTCTTTCTTTCTGATTACTTTTGCTAAGCGTTGAATTCGAGCTACAATGTTTATGACTGTATTCCACTTTGAACATCTGGCTAGTCGTTCAAGTATGTCATCTTGACACTTGGCAGCAGTGCTCAATGTTTGAACTACCTTTACTTCTGGATCACCCATAGACAGTTCTGTATAACCTTCACTGGGTATGATTTCCCTTTCACAAAGGAACTCTGGACTGGTGAACCAGTTTGAATCCTTTAATTCTGTTACATTTAGGCCTCTTGAAGCATGATCTGCCGGGTTTTGCTTTGTGTCAACATAGTGCCAATGTTCTGGATTTGTTGCTTTTTGAATTTTTTGAACTCTGTTAGCGACAAAGGTGTGGAATCTTCGAGCTTCATTGTTTATGTAACCTAGGACAACTTGTGAGTCTGTCCAAAAATGCTCTTCATCTATTTTCAGTTCCAATTCTTCTCTCAGAAACTGACTTACTGATGCTGAAACGACGGCTGCCGTTAGTTCGAGTCTTGGTATTGTCTGAATATTGTTGGGTGCGACTCTGGCCTTTCCCATAACTAGGGCACAGTGTATCTTTTCTTCTCCTATTACTCTGATGTAGGAGCACTGACCATAACCATGACTACTGGCATCTGAAAAGTGATGAAGTTCTATTTTCTTGTACTTTCCGAAATCAGGAGGTACAAAACATCTGGGTATCCGAGTTTCTTTCAAATTTTGCAAGTCTCTTATCCAACTCTCCCACCTTGGCCTCAAGCCTGCAGGTATGGGTTCGTCCCATCCCAACTTCTGTCTGCATAATTCTTGCAGTATTTCTTTTGCTCTGAGGATTACTGGTGATAGGAATCCCAACGGATCATATATTGTGGCTACTGTGGAAAGAATGGTACGTCTAGTTGGAACTTTCTCTTCTATGGATATCTCAAAGAAAAAATTGTCGTTTTCTACATTCCATCCCAATCCGAGTACATTCTGAACTGGAAGAGGATCATAGTTAAGATTCACATTCTTCATTGTTGTTGCACGTTCGGAGTCACTGATGGATTCTAGTACCTCTCTGTTGTTTGAGATGAATTTGTGAAGACGCAGGTTTGCCTTTGCGCATAACTCTTGTCTCTCTCTCACCAACTGAATTGCCGATTCTGAGGATTCTAGGCTTATAAGACCATCATCTACATAAAAGTTTTTCTTCAAAAAATTTGCTGCTGATGGACAATCCTTTTCATGCTGATTGGCCAGATACTTCATACCATAATTGGCACAACCTGGGGATAATGCTGCTCCAAACAAGTGTACTTTCATCCTGTATTCCGCTGGCTCTGTATCTCCGTCTTCCCACCATAGGAACCTCAGGAAGTCTCTATCTTCTTCCTTCACATGAAATTAGTGGAACATCTTTTCAATGTCGCACATGACTGCTATGGGATACTTTCTGAATCTACAGAGCACTCCAGGTACAGTGTTTGTAAGATCTGGTCCCTTTAGTAGATGATCGTTCAATGCAACATCATTGTACCTTGCTGAGCAATCAAAAACTACTCTGATGTTATCTGGTTTCTTTGGGTGATAGACACCTTGATGTGGGATTTACCACACTTCTCCATTTTTAGGCTGACCATCAACTTTCTCTGCGTGCCCTTCTTTGAGGATTTCTTTCATGAATTTCAAATAATCGTCTTTCAGTTTGGGATCTCTTCCCATCCTTTTCTTTAAGCTTTTCAATCTTGCCAGGGCAAGATCTCTGTTATTTGGCAGATGCGGTCGTTCTCTAAAAGGTAGGGGCATTTCAAGATGACCTTGCTGATTTTGCTGAATATTATCTTCTAGAACTTGTACAAACTTTATGTCCTCTTGGGATACACTCTTTTCATTACAACTTACGTCTGCAAAGTCGGATTCTAGGATTTTGAGTACTTTCGCTGGACTTACAGTTGGTAACTCTTGGACAGATATTCTATGACACAATCCTGTCACCTGTCCTGAATCTGCAATCTGTCGTTTTCCTCCAACAACACCCCATCCTAGATCAGTTTGGACTGCGTAGGGTTCACCCTTTCCTCCTGCGATTATCTTTCGTGGCACCAAGGCCTCGGGACAGTCGTAGCCTATCAAGAGTCCAACACCAAATTCCTTCAGCGGGGACATTTCATGAGATATGACAGATAGGTGTTCCCATTTGTTGGCTGTTTCACAGGTAGGTATGCGATCTCGATCCAGAGGTATGTCATCTTTTGTATAAGCTGGAGGTAGATCTAATATGCAGTTTGAGTGGAGTCCTCTAACTCTTAGTCCTTTGACTCTTTGACTGTTCACCAATGTGTCTCTTCCTGTCATTGTGGTGAGTTTGAGTTTCACTGGTTCTGTGGCCACTTGTAATTTCTTGCAGATTTCTTGATCAATGAAGGTGACGTCACTCTGGGCATCTAGTAGCGCATAGGCATATACCTTCTTGTTCTTCCTTTTAGGATTTGAAATACACACTGGTACAACCATTGACGTGCCATTGATTTCTCTTTCTTTCACCCTGCAAGAGAATACTGTTGCTTTATTTTCTTCCTCAGTGTCCTTAGGCATTAAGGATTTCTCTTTCTTTGGACGTTCTTCATGTAGTGGTGTAGGATGACATCCTTTACAAACGCTGCAAGTGGCCTTTTTCTTGCATTCTTTAGTAATATGGCCTTTTCTTAAACATCCAAAACACAGCTGATTATCAAACACAAACTTCTTCTTTTCGTCTGGAGACCTTTCCTTCAATCGTTGGCACTTATGTATGGAGTGATTCTCTTCACAGAACATACACTTGAAGGTAGTCTGAAGACTTGTCTGTTCTGACTCTTTACTGATCCCAGTAGTGATGTTGAACTTGCTTTCATGGGCATCTGGACCTTTAGTAGCTGTGTTGGTTGCAAAACTAGTTGCTCTTGCGCATCTTATCTCTCTTGCAGGCCTTTCTTCTAAGGGTTTTAAGACATAAGATGCTGTTACTGGATTACACGCTATTCGTGCTTCCTCATTGACAAATTCAGAGAACTCTTTGAAACTTGGGAAGTTTTTGCCGTGATCTAACTGTTTAGTCACATAGCGATTCCATCCAGAAGCCACTTGTTCTGGTAGCTTGGCTAGCATCCTGTGGTTTTCTAGATAGTCGTTCAATACTTCTAGTCCTTGAACATGTGGGATAGCGTTGCTGCATGCTTGCAGGAAGTCGCCATACTCTTGGAGCTTGAAGTGTTCTTTAGGACCTATTTTAGGCCAGTTTATCAACTTCTCTCTGAAAGCTCTTTGTACTAAGAAGGGATGACCATATCTTGCATTTAATTTTTCCCAAGCTTGCTTGTAGGCTTCTTCATCTTTCCTATAGAAGTTACCTTCAAGAACCTTTTTTGCTTCTCCGCCAGTATACCGCTGGAGGTAGAATAACTTGTCCACTGGACGGGAGCAATTATGTTCAATGATCATTTCAAAACTTGCCTTCCATTCTATAAACTTCAGTACGTCTCCAGAGAATATAGTAGGTTCCGGAACAGGAAGTCTAGTGAGAAATATTCTCTGAGGTTTCGTCGGGTCAACAGTTGTAACATCCTCGTGACCAGTGCCATGACATAAGGGAGTTGAATTATCTGGTTCTCTTTTTTCACTTTGTTCTGAATCAGGTGAGTCTCTCTTCTTTTCTCTCTGAGCAGGGATGAAAGGACTATGACTTATTTCTTCACTACATTCTGGAGATTTCCTTCCATTTTCCTGGGCGTAAGGAAGAACGTAGGAGTCAGCTTCTCCACTTAGTACTGATTTGGATCTATGACTACCCTGATTCATATCCTCTTCATGCACTCTGAGTCTGGCTTCTATAATCTTAACTTCCTTCTGCCTTTCCAGACTTTTCATTTCAGCTTCCATTTTATGGTGCTGAGCTTCCATTTTATGACGCTGGGCCTCCATTTCGGCTTCCATTTTATGGCGCTGAGCATCCATTTTATGGTGCTGAGCTTCCATTTCCTGGAGCTGAGCCTCAATGGCAGATTCCATCTCTACTTCTGCTTTGGCAGCGAGTTGTTCAGCTAATTCCTTTCTTTTGGCTGACCTAGCACAGTCTTTCATGAAGAGCTCATTCATTCTCTTCCGTGCCTTGACTTCATCATACTTTGCTGCAGATGATAGTTCTCTCATAAGCTTCACTAAATCCCTAGTGACTGCACTACATGTATCCATGTTCCTTACAATATCCTGGGAGGGTGTCAAGGACGACCGCAAGTTGACATATGCTATCATAAGCTCTGACTCAGAATCTTCTACCGTCTCTATTATTTCACTCAAATTCTCCTTTATGCTTTCTTGTTTTAGCTTTCTGTGAATGTCTTTGATGTATGCTTTCCACCTCTCATACATTCGGACAAACTTTTTTCCTTTTAGTGCTGCCTCTTGCTCCAAAATTTCTAGCACCTTTTGGGTCGGTTTTCTGTCCCGTGATGAACGTCTTAATTCACCTGTTTGAGCTATATTTGTTTGGGGAGAGACTACCGTTTCATTGCACCTTTCAGATTCAGACAGGTTCTCTTGCTCTTCACCTTCTACCATATCTATCATTGCATCTGCTAACAGTGGGGTGGCAATGCTAGGCTCAGCCATTTCTGAATGCTATAACAATTAATATGAATAATAAGGACCTGTCACTTTAAATGCAATACTACCAAATGCAAGAATAAATGACTTTCACTATACATGTAATAGCACCAAAATGTAGGCATTAAAATGACTTTCACTTTAAATTCATCAGAATCATATACTATAACTGTCTCTTTTTATTAAAAGTCTGTATTCTCTTGAGCACAAAAATGTCTCTTGCAGAAACCTATGTGCATAAGTGAGTAATAAAGGAAAGCTCTGACCTTAATTGAAGAGCAGGATACCGTTATCTGAAGGTTGCAGAAACAAATGTCAGTCTTAAAGGAGACTTTTCTTGATGCGGTGACTTGCAATGCTCTGCGGTGACTTTGCGATGCTCTGCGGTGACTTTGCGATGCTCTGCGATGACTTTGCGATGCTCTGTGATGACTTGCGATGCTCTGCGGTGATTTGCGACTAGTATCGTGAACTCTCTGGATGCAACACGTGCTCTCTTGATGGATAGCGGTGCGGGCACTCTAGCTCTGGACTCTGGCCCTCCCCCCATGCATCTCTTTCTCTCTCTAGGGGTGCAGGAGGTTTGGCGCTCTTTCTCTGACTGTCTTGCCTTTGCCGTTATACCACTTTAAGAGTCGGTTGCAGTCTGACTAATGCGCATGTGCTATGGCCTGTACTGTTCCGCTGAGGTGTCTCCGCGTGGCGGTATATGCTGGCGCTCTGTTTCTCTAGTGTACTCTTTACTGTGCAAGTTGAGGAGCGCTGCTGCTTGACCTCTGAGGGTAATAGTTCCACTGTGGCAGGCGCAGCACCCTTTGGTGCCTTGTGCGCTGTGGCATTAGAAAAATTATGCAATTGCTGTTTCTTTGTTTGACTAGATTGACTTTACTCTGTAATTCCTCCAATGCCGCTCTATGGATGCAGTAGGTTTAAAGAGCACACCGAATACTTTAGTTAACTTCTTTAATAACTTCAATCTTCTTCATATAACACTGCTTACAATGGCTTATTTCTTTCATATTACAATGGTTTAATTCGTATTACATTGGGTTGATTCAATAGCTTATCTTGATAGATTCGTTAGATTTGGTAAATTGTATCGATTATGATTACAGTGACTTGATTTGTTAAATTCGATAAATTCGATAAGTTTGTTCTGTATATTTCGATAGATTGATAAATTCACTTGGATTTATAAATTCGTTAGATTACTCTACAGTGACTTGATTCGTAAGTTCGGTGGAACTACAAGTAAACACATACAACAGTTTTTAGACACAGATCTACCTGCATTACTAAACAACAGAGGAACACACAAGTGCATTAAATACCTATTTGGCCTTCTCTGCCTCCATGGAGCATCTCTGATTGGAACTTTGTCTGTTTCCTCCTCTGTCTGGTGAGCATGTGTCTCTAAACTATTCTAGCAGGGAGTTTTACACAGGCATAAATGTGAAACTGGCTGGGATTGGTTAAGGCTCTGTACAGTGTGAGGCTGTCTGTGATTGGCTCACCTTATACTAACTCTTAAAGGCATATTTTCCTTTTCTGCTTCTGCTAACACAATGAATATATAAATGTCATATAACATTCAAAGACATAAATCACAGCAATGATTCTGCTCTTGGATTTAACATATGTACATATACACTGTACTGAGGTTATTGGCAGGTTTGGTATACACATATATGTGAACCATATTAGCAACCTAGGACTGGTCTTAGCTGGCCAGCTACACTAAACCCGCCTCCTGGCTACAGAAGCTCCTTAAAGGGCTAGGAAAAGCCGACGCCAAGGGGATAATGGCCCTGTAACCATTTTTCATGCAGTTGTTTCTTGGACTACATGTACACTGGAACGTTTATTCTACTGGCTGCATAAAAATGCTAAAGGCAGTAAAAACGTCACTGAAATGAATAAAATCCCAATCACTAAACATGGGTAGCGCTTAGGTGCATTTATGCATGTTTTTTATCACATTTGGCGTTTTTTGGCCCAAACTTTCCTCTCCTGAACATGATTCTTCTGCATTCAGGAGAAGCAGGGTCTTCTTTAATATTGATTGGACCCTGGGAAAACATTTTTTTGGGCTCCCCATACAATTATGCTATCCATCTGATCTGACACATACAATAAACAGCAGCTAGACTCAAAATCAGTTTATTTAGCAGATCAGGCAATGATTGCAATTGTTCCAACACACATTACAGCTCACTGCTTAGTTGCTAGAGGTTACAGCACATGATTTCTGCTTGCTGATTGGTTTCTAGAGATTACTGCACATCATTACTGCTCACCGATTGGTTGCTAGAGGTTACTGTACATCATTACTGGTCACTGATTGGCTGCTAGAGGTTACAGCACATTATTACAGCTCACTGATTGGTTGCTGAAGGTTACAATACATCATCTCCTCACTGCCTGCACACCAAGGACTACGAAGGTGAGGGGACCCACTAATAGACAGAAAACTCCTAGGATATCTAGGACTCCTGGAATCTGTGGCAGTGCTGGGGGGGTTGATGGGATTAGTGGTAGTGGTAGGGGGGATGGGATAAGTGGCAGTGCTTGGATGGATGGGATCAGTGGCAGTACTGGATGGGGATGGGAGGTGACATTTCTACATTGACCACCAATGTAAGAGGGGTTTTACACCAACCACCAGTGTAATGGCAATTCTGCACTTAAAAACAATGTAAAGGAAATTTACACTGGCCACCAATCTAATAGGGAATATGCAATGACAACCAATGTAATGAAACATTTACACTGACAACCAATGTAATGGGGGTTTTTACACCAACAACAAATACATTTCTACACTGGCCACCAATGTAAGGAGGCATTTACACTGACCACCAATTTAAGAGTGGCTTCTACATGGACCACCAATGTAAAGGAGGATTCAACACTGACCAAAAATGCAAATTAAGATTTTTTTACTGACTACCAATATAAAGAGGATTTTCTACAGTGGCCACCAAAGTAATGGGGATTTACACTTACCAGTAATATAATTGGCCCATTCACACTGACCACCAATGTAAGGGGGAACTTACACTGACCACCGATTTAAGGGGGGCTTCTACATGGACCATCAATGTAAAGGAGGATTCAACACTGACCACAAATGCAAGTTAGGATTTTTTACTGACTACCAATATAAAGAGGAATTTCTACAGTGACCACCTATGTAATGAGGGATTTACACTGACCACCAATGTAAGGGAACCTTTCACACTGACCACTAGTGTGTATGAAAGGATTCTACACGAAGCCCCAATGTAATGAGAAGATATACACTGACTACCAATATAATTGAGACATGTAGCCTATGTTCACATTTGTGTGTATTGGAAATGCATGCAAAATCACTTTCTTGACACCACAGAAATGTGCTGCCCTTTAGCAGATACACAACGGTGTCATTGATTGTTAATGACACCCTCACACATCTGCTGATGTGCGTTTTTCCACCTGCACCAAAATTAACAGTGCTGTGGCTTGGTGTGATTTTGAAAAAGGGACTTTATTTCCTCATTTCTAGCACACAGAGCAGCCCATTGAAATGAATCGGCTACCCTACATGTGAAGTACAACTTTATCCACCCCATCCCAGGAGTCTGCAGGAGGGGTTTTCTTAGCTAGGCACACCCACCTGCCCACTTGCCTGAGCTAATGGCAGAAGGATTCCAGGAAGTAAATGCTACATAAATCATCTGTCCTTACTCAATATGTCCACAGCCAGAGATGCTAGGGGATGTTTTATAAAAAGAATGGAAACATGAGTGGATGGGAGAGTTTGTTTTGAATATTACAAATTAATTAAATTGCAGTTTTATTTTGTGTTCCACTTTAAGGTACTAAGCTCTGTAGGCAACAGGCTTTTTTCGACAAAGCAAATGTAGATAAGAAACACGTGAAAAGAAAGAGCTCCACCTGCTGACTAAAAATTCAAATTTAATTTTTATATTTATCTAACCAAAAAAGAAAATATTTTGTAAAAATGATTGCGTTATTACAAAATGTATGCATTAGGAGTTATTATTATTATTGATGGTGGATCATAACATTGTATTTTGAGATACCTTAATATATACAGAACTGTCAATTCTTCTGCTGAGATAAAATCAGTTACAGGATTTCTAAATTCAGGAAGCCATTTTTAGTCTGATATAATCCATGGACTTTCTACCTCTTTGTAATATCCTCCATGAGCTCCTGAACTTCTCCTTTCCCCCTTACTTCCGTTTGTGTGGAATGAGCAGTGAATGTTAGTTGCAGTCATGTGTACTGCTCTATGTACACCACAAATTCCATATGATGTTGGATTTAGGGAAAATGTATTTGGATTTAGCGCACTAATATTGGTTTGAAGGGTTGAAGATCTGCAAATTTACTGTAGAGAGGAGAGATAATAGATGTGATACAATTTATCTATATCTTGACAGAGGATGCAGATCTCCATAGTAAGTTAAGTAGAACATGAATCAGATACATACCAATAAGGAATAAGTCCTGTAAAGCATCCTCCAATATGTAAATATGTGAAAAATACTACACTACTATAATTCAATATTATTATATAAAATGCTAATGTGCATGGAGCCTAAGATTCCATGCACACTGGCTTAAATATTGCTGCTTCTACAGGCAGGGCTGCTGTTAGAAACCACGCAGCCCCATACAGCCAACCTGACAGCCCCCCCCCCCATAACAAAAAGAGTTTATTATGCTTCAATTATGAATGAACACAGTGAGTGATTTGTACCAATCACTCATTGTGTTCATCCAGGAAATAAAGGGGCTAGGTGAATTGTGACATTTTTACCAGACCCTTCAACAACTCTCCATCCTGAAGGATCCTATTTTGTGTTTGCAGCTGCTGGTAGGAAGGAGAGGAGGGAAGTCAGCAGCACACAGGGGGGTGGGAGCACAAAGGGGGGCCTGAGCAGTATGGGGAAACGTATGGGGCACAGGGAAGGTGATGGGTGCGACAGGGGGCAATTACTGGAACCAATCCCTTGTATGGCTCTCTCTGCAGCAGCTGAAAGCCAGTGGGAGGGAGAGTAGAAGAAGCCGGCTTACAGCTGCTGCAGAGAGAGCCATACAGGGGATCAGTTCCAGTAATTTCACCCCCACTGTGCCAGTCACCCTACCTGCCCACATCTGATTCATACAGCTGCCTGGGCCCCCCTGCTAGCCTGGGCCCCATACAGGAGGACTGGTGGTACCCCCTTATCCATGGCCATGTCTACAGGAGTTTTGTGTTTTGCCTGCAGATGCTGCTCACTGTTATCCTAGGTGTCCATGCACATTAGGCATATTTTAAGCTAAAAATTTAGAGGCAGGAAAAAAACTCTTCTGGTTTGCATTTTTGTTTGGAGCTTTCTGGCAGAAAAAAACTGTCAAACTCCTCTAAACTCACCTAATCTGTGTACAAAAACGCTCTATATCAGAGTTTTTTTCCCTCCAAACGAACTAGCATTTTTTTTTAAGCCCAGTGGGCATGGAGCCTTAGGAAGCCTTAGGCTCCATGCACAATAGCATTTTTTAAGCTCCTAGAAGCTGTTATTAGCATTTTTCTGCTCCTAGATGCTAAATACGTAGTAATCCTATACGTCTGTTCACACTACTTTAGGCTATTAGCTTTTTTGAGTTTAAGCTTCTAGGAGCAGAAAAAAAATGTTTTTGTAGTTTTTTTGAGCTAGAAAAAAATGCTGAACATTCCTAAACGCTACTAAAAGGCTCCTAATGGCTTTTTTTCCAGCTTTTTTTTTCATGTACTGTAAAAACGCTAATAAAATGTCAATGCTCCTAAAACACTACTTTAAGCTGGCACAATAACTCTATTATCAGCGTTTTTAATGCAGCATTTTTTTCTAGCATTTTGTGTGCTAGTGTGCATGGAGCCTCAGTGTAGTTTTCCTATTGTTATCCATAGAAGTGTTTGAGTTTTGACCACTAGATGTCACAAGTAGATTGCAATACACTTCCAGTAGCACTGTTTCCTTCAGGCAACAATCCACAGTTCATTCCTACTATCTATAGGAAACAGTGAACTCATAAGGGCAATTTAAGATTTAGTCTTTTGAAGTCACAGCTGTTAGCTAAATTATCTTCATAGATACAAACGTTTTAGGCAGTTGTGAACAAATGCTGTAAATGCTTTCAGAAATAGAAGTTTTCTTAGTTTATTTTTATCAAATAACAAAATGGAAAGTAAATGAATAGTAGAGAAATCCAAACCAAATCAATATTTGGTGTGACCTCCCATTGCTTTCAAAACAGAGTCAATTCTTCTAGGTACACTTACACACAGTTTTTGAAGGAACTCGGCAGGTAGGTTGATCCAAACACCTTGGAGAACTAACCACAGATCTTCTGTGGATGTAGGCTGTCTCAAATCCTTCTGTATCTCCATGTAATCTCAGACAGATTTGATGATGTTGAGATCAGGGCTCTGTGAGGGCCAAACCGTCATTTCCAGGACCCCTTGTGTTCTTCTTTACATTGAAGATAGTTCTTAATGACATTGGCTGTATGTTTGGGGTCGTTGTCCTGCTGCAGAATACATTTTGGGCCAATCACATGCCTCCCTGATGGTATGGCATGATGGGTATGTATTTCTAAGCAATGGATGTGGCAGGCGCAGCACCCTTTGGTGCCTAGTGCGCTGTGGCATTAGAAAAATTATGCAATTGCTGTTTCTTTGTTTGATTAGACTGACTTTACTCTGTAATTCCTCCAATGCCGCTCTATGGATGCAGTAGGTTTAAAGAGCACACCGAATAATTTAGTTAACTTCTTTAATAACTTCAATCTTCTTCATATAACACTGCTTACAATGGCTTATTTCTTTCATATTACAATGGTTTAATTTGTATTACATTGGGTTGATTCGACAGCTTTTCTCGATAGGTTATTTCAGTCTGTATAGTTTGATAAATTCGGTAAATTCGATTATGATTACTCTACAGTGACTTGATTCGTTAAATTCGTTATATTCGGTAAGTTCGATAAGCTCGGTGGAACTACAAGTAAAACACACACAACAGTTTTACACACAGATCTACCTGCACTGTTAAACAATAGAGGAAAAACACAAGTCCATTAAATACCTATTTGGCCTTCTCTGCTTCCATAAAGCTTTTCTGATTGGAACTGTCTGTTTCCTCTTCTGTCTGGTGAGCATGTGTCTCTAGAAAATCCTAGCAGGGAGTTTTACACAGGCATAGATGTGAAACTGGCTGGGATTGGTTAAGGCTCTGTACAGTGTGAGGCTGTCTGTGATTGACTCATCTTTAACTAACTCTTAAAGGCATATTTTCCTTTTCTGCTTCTGCTAACACAATGAATATATAAATGTCATATAACAATCAAAGACATAAATTACAGCAATTATTTTGCTTTTGGCTTTAACATATGCACATATACACTATACTGAGGTTATTGGCAGGTTTGGTATACACATATATGTGAACCATATTAGCAACCTAGGACTGGTCTTAGCTGGCCAGCTACACTCCCACCAAAATTGCCTATAATTCTATGTTCTCAGTAATAGGATTCAAACATGAATTTGAGGAATTTTCCATCAGTTTCTCAACTCTCCAGTGTCTTTGTTACTCTCAAGCAGAACAACTAACTTTTGTATTGGACGTTCCAACTTGAGTGGAGTTGTGAGACGTTTTCCCTTTTTGTCCAGTTTTGAGTCTCCCATTTGTAACAATACTCTTCTTACTAGTCCTTCTTCGTCCTTTCGAGCTTCTAGGACTTTGGCCAATTTCCATTGACTTCTAGGTAAGTCGTCTTACTTTACTAACACTATGTCATCAACATGAACATTTCTTCTAGGCGTTTGCCATTTACTTCTTAGTATGAGATGAGCTAAGTACTCCTTGCTCCATCTATTCCAAAACTGCTCTGATAGATATTGAACTCTTCGCCATCTTTTCCTTGCGTATAAATCCTCTTTTGTGAAGTTGCCAGGTGGTGGCTGTATGTAATCAGCTTTAAGGTGAAGTAGATGGTTGGGCGTTAGAGGTTCCAAGCTTGTTGGGTCGTTGATGTTGTTGACTGTAAGTGGACGACTGTTAACAATAGACATTACTTCATAGAATAGTGTCCTAAGTGAAGCATCATCTAATCTACAGTTCTGATTTGCCTCTCCCAGACTCCGCCTGTATGGCTTGCATGTGGAGCATTCATGTGAAAATCACACTGTTTCTCTAACAAGTACTCAGTTACCTTTTCTTTATCAATCTCTTTTAGAGCCTTGTTCAATTCGTTCTTTGCTCCAACAAAATTAGATCCTTGGTCAGATCTAAGTTCTCTGACAGTACCTCTAATGGCTATGAAACATCTTAAGGCGTTGATAAACGCATCAGTTGACATATCTTCCTACATTTCCAGGTGAATTGCTCTGGAGCTTAGACATGTAAATATCAGTCCATATCTCTTGTACTCCTTACGGTTTTGTTTGGTGATAAGTGGGCCGAAGCAATCCATTCCGCTATAACTAACTCTTAAAGGCATATTTTCCTTTTCTGCTAACACAATGAATATATAAATGTCATATAACAATCAAAGACATAAATTACAGCAATTATTTTGCTTTTGGCTTTAACATATGCACATATACACTATACTGAGGTTATTGGCAGGTTTGGTATACACATATATGTGAACCATATTAGCAACCTAGGACTGGTCTTAGCTGGCCAGCTACAATGGACACCATTGTTCCTGACCAAATCTCCAACTCCATTTTCAGAAATACAGCCTCAGACTTGCAAGGAACCTCCACCATGCTTCACTGTTGCCTGTAGACACTCATTATTGTACCACTCTCCAGCCCTTTGGCAAACAAACTTCCAAATATTTCCAATCTTGATTCATCAGTCCAGAGCATCTGCTGACATTTTACTGCACCAGTTCCTATGTTTTCATGTATAGAAACTGGAAAAAAGGCCAAGCCACCCAACAATGCACAAACCTACTTTGTGAACCCCCAGCACTTCTGGGGCTGGAAAACTATTGCTAAAATTGTCAGATGTGAATATTGCCTTGCTCTCATTGGGTCAAAGTCAACCTAACCTGTATTGTCAGTGCTGGGACTAGGACATTCAGTGAGTGGAGAACAACAAACAGAGGGTGCACCGGCCTAGTGCATTACCTTAATAAATGATAAAAGTAGGTATTGTACTCACAAAATGACAGTCAAAGGTTCATCATCAAAGAACAGCTCTTGTCCAATCCACACTATGGGCTGCCCTACGTAAAGCCACAGAGATGTGAACCAAGTACTTGTTCACACGTGAGGTTAGAGAATGTAAAAACCACATGCTTCAGCTTTGTTTTTACAATACCCAATTGCTCTCCCCCCCTTTGTAGAGGCAGCAGCTGAGAATGTATACATGCTGTGGCTGCCACTGGAAGAATGGCGCTGCGCTGCAACCGCCCTGCAACTATTTGCATTGCATGTGGTTGCGGAGTAGTGGAGCTGCATTTAGGGGTTAAAACAGGTGCCTCTTCACTGCCTGTCAAATACCTTTGAAAAGAGATCTAAGCACAGATCGCTTTTCAGAGGAGTGTTGGACCTAGATGGTATTATATACAATCCCTAAAAAAATCAGTTATGATCCTACAGGAACAGGGGATCAGGATTAAAAATAATGTACATACATGCGCATCGTTTTTTGCTACACATCAACACTATTAGTCGGAGTCGCCCAAGGAGTTGTCCTCACGATCATCCATGTGCTGGATTGGTTTGCTGCAAGGTCTGGAGTGCTGCCTGAGGTGCGTTTGCCATTGGAGCCCCCCTTTCCCCAAGTTCTGACCAGATCCCAGATGACTATCAGGCTTCCTGATTCCTGATGTGATATTCATTTTATGCACATACCGTTTGTGCTTCTGGCAAGTGCAAGCATACTTCATTTCGTATTGCACAAGAAGTCACCCACACGGAATCCTGATCACACTGTGAATACTTGAAATATTGATTCAACTTATCACGGATCTCATCCATTCACAAGTTCACTGGACTCACTATTGTTGCCCTAGTTGTTTATGTAATTATTGCTTCGTTCTCACATTGAATATACAGAGCTATGCGGTAGAATATTTTACTATTTTATATGATTACATTCATCCATTCACCAGTTTACTTGTTGCTACATTTTTTACTACTTTTATACTATTTTTTTTGGCCTGCCGGCTAGATACTTAATGATTGTGATAAATTAGCACTGCATATATGTTTTAAAGTTTGTTATTTGAGAATTAAGGGGTTTTATCCTTTTATGCTAGCAGCTTGTTTTTAAGTGCGCTCACTCTTACTATTTATTTTGAATGCCATCAGTATGTGTTGCAACAATAAGGTTGCAAAGGTCTTGAGCAAGCTCTTTGCTTTTATCCATCATGAGATGTTTCTTGTGTGATACCTTGGTAATGAGACACCTTTTTATAGGCCGTAAGTTCAGACTGAACCAGCTGATATTAATTTTCACTGACAAGGGGCAGGATTGCTTTCTAATTACTGATAGATTTCAGCTGGTGTCTTGGCTTTCCATGCCTTTTTGCACCTCCCTTTCTTCGTGTGTTCAATACTTTTTCCCTGTGTTATTCCATTTTATTACACAATGCTTAATTTCTGAACTTATTTGTTTTGGTTTCTTTGTACGTATGGGTTGTTACCAACATGTGGTGACAATTTCATGTCTGTCAAATCTCAACTACATCTGACTGAATGCACTCACTCTTCGGTCTTAAATTTGTCAGGTATCTTCTTTAGAGTTTGAAATTCACTTTTGTCCAGCCAGATGAAGCTGACAGGGAGCCACCCATGGCTTGAGTTTTGGCCCATTCAGCAGCAATCTTTCCATGCAGTGCCTCACTATATATATATATATATATATATATTCCATACATATAGCAAGAACGGAGTTTTAGACATTTCGTTCCAATTAATTTTCCAGAAGAAAATTTGAATTTCAGAGATTTGGATGTATCCGCATTTCTGAATGTACATAGTAACGAATGTCAACAAATCCAACAAATAACAAAATTAACAAACACATTTGTTTCAGTAATTTAATTTGGATCCTGGCCAAGCCAGGAAAGGGGGGAGGGGAACGAGTGAGCGCTCCCCATCCTCCTGAACCATACTAGGTCACATGCCCTTGACATGGGGGATGCTTTGGGGAGGAGATGCTCCCCCCCAAAAGCACCTTGACCCTATGATGATGTGTGCAAACTAAACCCCTGTTTTTAACATGAACTGTTGGACAGGGCAATTCGGTTGGTTGCAGGCTGGTTGGTAAGTTAAACTGGGAATTTTTCTTTGTTGTTGATTGACATGCATTGCCCTTCCATGTGTTTCTTGCTGCAAAGGCCAGTTATAGGTTGAGGAAGTTGCCATTTATTTGTACTGATGAGAACAAGGGCCTCTTCCCCACCACCCTGGCCCCCGTGGTTGTGGGGATGTGGTGAGGGGGATTTATTGGAATCTGGAAGCCCCCTTTAACAAGGGGGCCTCCAGATCCCGCCCCCCCATACGAAGTACCCCTACTCATTCACAAAAAAATGTCCACAGTAAATAAAAACACAAAGCAGTTCTTGACAAGTCCTTTATTAAAAAAATAAATAAAAACGTCCTCCGATGTCAATCATAATGAATGCCAACCTGTACGTAAAAAAACCCTGCAGCCTGCTGAACACATGGTGGCCCCACCACTATGTTTACCTGTCATTATGCAAGTGTCCCATTGAAAGCACCCCCTCTCTCAAAGCATCCCCCCATGTTATGGGCATGTGGCCTGGTATGGTAGTTTAAAAAAAAGTTGGCATGGCATTCCTCTAAAAATCCATACCATACTCAAAGGGCCTGGTATTGATTGGGGGGGAGGGGGAGCACGCTGTTTTTAAAATTTTTTTTACACTGGCACTTGTTTTCTTTACATTCTGCTGTTAACTGAACGAACCAGCCCAATTATCATATGCATCTGAAACAAAATTCTTCAATTAACGCTTGCATCCAAAAAAACCAAACATTTCTGGCATGCACATGTCTACTGTTTTTGTGTGCAGTAACTCTCTTGGATTGGTTATAAATATACAGTTAGGTCCTTATATATTTGGATACAGGCACAATGCTCATACTTTTGGCTCTGTATGCCACCACAATAAATTAAAACGAAAAAATCCAAATTCATTTGAAGTGCAGACTTTCAGCTTTAATTCAAGGGGTTGAACATAAATATCAAGTACAAATTTTATGAACTGCAACAATTTTTATACCCCTCCAATTTGGATGTACAGAACATACCCTCAAATTAAACCTGAGAGTGTTCACTTTCAGCCCATATCCTTTATATAACTATAGCTTGAATATGTTTTGGTAAATACCTGAAATTAACTAAAATTGTGCCTGTGTCCAAATATATATGGACCTAACTGTAGATATACACACATACATCACAGTAGCTGGCACCACATACAAATGAGGGAGAGAGCGGTCCAGTGCACTGCTGAGCAACATTCATATAAATGTAAAAGAGAGAGGCACTCACAGGTCTTGAAATGTGCAATCAAGAACTTTAAAAATGTAAAATCATATATTCATTATATTTCAGTTATTTCTAGCCTACTTCTTTTATTCTGGACAGCATCAAAGTTTGTAAACTCAATTTGTGAGCCTGCTTTCTGAACTACAGAGGTGCTGACAGGAGGAGTTTCAGGAGGCAGAGTCAGTACATGAATCACCGATTGCAGGCAGCAAAGCACCATGGGATATGTAGTCCTTAGAAATTGAAAGTAAACAGCAGATTGGAAGCATGCAGAGAATCCAGGAATTTGTGGAAATAGATGGCCAGCAGAAAGGTAGCACGCTTTATCAAGAATCAAGACTAACGTACTGAAAAACTCACAACCATCTCAAGTGCCCCTCCCATGTAATGATGTCATAGTGCATGTATAAAACACACAGTATAGAAAAGGTCAGAGGTCATCAGCAAATAAGAACTTATGGCTAGATCACAGAAACCAACCAATGTAGCACGTTAAAAACAACCTGGATGCAATATCCAAGTGGTATAGTGACCCAGTTTCCATTAATCAGATGTCCTCAATGTCCATGAACACTTGTTGGAGATGCAATGTGGAAAGGGGAATGTACCTGCACATCTGGTGAGAATGCAAGGGATTGCCCTATTTTGGCAGACAATCTATTTAATATACATTAAGATTTACAGTGAGTCTCCTGTTTCCTCCCCTGACATTGCATTATTGTCCATACTGCCTGGTTCTTACAAATCTCAGAAAGCCTGTGTGTTTCACTTCTTTTTATCATCTGTCCATCAATTGATTCCTTCTCTATAGAAATCCTCCACCTTCCCTCCCTTTACCCATTGGATTAATATAGTTAACAATATCATGCGGATGGAGGAGTTTGTTGCTCAAGAGAACGATACATGGGATAAGTTTAAGGTCCTTGGGTCGATATGGGCACATTACTCCTCCTCTAACTCCTTAAAGGCCCTGGTGTCCTCCGACACCTCTCCCCTTGTTTTTCAGCTGTCTGGCTCCTAGGCCTTTCCCTCTGCAGCTGTCTTTGAGGACCTCCTCAGACTAGGGCATTGGTCCCCCTTTTTATTTTTTTGTGGCGGTACCACCTGTTTGTATTGCCCAGAGAGCCTCTATTCCTAGTCTCCCCTCCCTTTTTTCCCTGTGTCCTCCACTCCTTTTTTTCTCCCACTTCTGTTATTCTTCCTTTTGTCTGGATCAAACCATATATTTTACTGTACTGACTTATACTGTTTCAGCCACCATTTCAAGCAATTTAACAGTTTTTTGGCATCACTGTAAGTGTCTTCAGGAAGTTTCTATAGGAAGTCTCTGTGTTTCCCTCTTGTTTTCTGCATTTGTAGACCTTGTGATATCTTGATATATGTTCTTTGTTTGCCAATGGTATGTTTGAAATTGGCAATAAAAACATATTCAACCAAAAAACAACCTAGGGAGAGCAGGCAGAGCAAGGAGAACTGTGAGCCCAAGAGAGAGGAAGAGAGAGAAACACACATGGAGAGAGAGAGGCACAGGTTCCCAATAATTCCCACCACCATTCAAAATTGAACTCGCCTTCCAATATGACCTGTAAGCAACCAGGTCTAATAATGCCTTTCCCAAATTCGGGTAAGACTCCGATATTGTTCATCTATGAATAGATCATAGATCTATAGATCAGTACCTCTTCACTTTCAGGTTTATGGCCCTTTAAATCCACGGTATCCACTCTGCAACCAAAGCTCATTGGACAAAGAATCTCCTCATGGTGCAGTATTGTAAATCATCAATTTTATTAAAAATTATAAGTTGCACTCACATAAAAGAATAATCTCCAACCTTAAAAATACATCCCAGACAGCAGGGCTGTGGCTCCCACATCACTTCCTGTTTACAGCACCTGGCTCCACCAAACATGTGTCGCCATAGTCACGTGACTTCCTCAGGGAATTGCACATTTAAAGGGCCATACACCTGAAAGTGAAGAGGTACTAGAGGCGACTGGGAGATTACCTATTTATAGAGGAGCAATATCGGAATCCCACCCGAAGTTGGGAAAGGCGTTATTAGACCTGCTTACAGGTCATATTGGAAGGTGAGCGCAATTTTGAACTGTGGTGGGAATTACTGCACTATATATATGAATCATTGGCAATACCACGGATGGTGGAGAACTGACACAGTGAATTTATTGATAGTGAAGAAGTGATAACACTGAAGATTGATATTAATTTTGTTTATGCAACACGTGTATGAATTGTATTTATTTCGCTCTATTTTATTTGATTCATTTGCAGTTTGATACATTTATATTTATATGCTTTATGCACATTTAATAGGGTAGGCGCTGACAATTTTAATTTTATTTGTTTATTAGCCCAGTGTGTGGGAGAATGTTTTTTTGGTAGCAGCCACCTTTAGTTTATCTTTTAGGACGATTTAAGTAGGAATTATTATTTTGCATTATTAGGATCATTGTGGTAGCACGTGATGCACTATTTATTAGTTAAATTAGTACTCTTGTTACAGTTGTGTGCTGCTTCAGAAGCTCTAGTGAGTTGTATTATCATTGTTAGTTGTTTCACTCTGCTCTTTCATGCAGAGCTTTTGTCTGTTCATTTAAGCCCATTTAAAGCCACAGGTGCATCAGGGAGTGTGCTTCTCTCTAGAGTCATGAGGTTTGGAGACAGAGGACCCAAGGAAACAGCAGCTCCTTCGTGGGTGAGCACTACACTACTGTGTATACATGAAAGTTAACAGAATAAAAATATAAAGAATCAGAGACCAAAGTACAGTAGGGAGAGAGTGTAAATTACATCCACCTTGTAAGAAATAACGTCTAATAGACATATCTATGATACGCCTGGATCAGGCCCCTTGCCAGGGGTGGACTGACCATTTGGAAAATCTGCCCGAGGGCCCGGGGTCAGTAGGGGGCCCCGTGAGATGCCCCTGGAACCTTTTTCATAGGTTTCTTTGAGTTTGGGCATGGACACGGGGCCCCATGATCCCCTATTGTCCAGGGGCCCCATGAGTTGTCAGTCCGCCCCTGGGCCCAAGACAGTAATCCAGCAAAGTAAACTAGAGTAAAAGCGAAGACAGAGAGTGAGCACACACCCAGAGCAAGTGATGTGTATGTATGAGAGAACTACTAAGTAACAGTAACAAAAAAGAGCACATAAGAAACAAGGGAGCAATGGGGACAAATAAAAAAACAGTATCAACAGCAAGGTTAGAAGAGCTAAATAGATTTGTCAGAATTAGGATTTACAAACCCTTCTGCTAGATAATGTATATTTGGAGTCTAAAGTAAATATACTATATTTATAAAAAACAAAAAAAACAACAACCAAAAACTGTTTGGAAGACTTCAACGGACAAAATGAAGTACACAACATTCTTAACAATATGCTCTTCCAAAATGAAACTTCATTACGGGAACCATCTTCCCATAATATACACTTTAATGAGCTTTTCCATTAAAGTGTACGTTATGGGAAGATGTTTCCCGTAATGAAGTTTTGATTTTGGAATAGTATATTGTTAAAATTGTTGTGTAATTCATCTTGTCTGTTTAGGTAATTTTTGGTTGCTTTTTTTTGTCAGTAGGAAAGATAGCTGAGCTTACAGCCAGAGTAGGATGTGTTAGCATGTGGGCCAATTGTCTCCCCCCCCCTTTCTCCTTCCACGGAGAGAGCCTGACATTGACCAACAACACCCCTACCCCACACCTGGGAGAGCCTTCCATTACCCCCCCCTTCCCGGCGATAGAGAGAAAGACACTCATCTTCATAGCTCCGGACATCCCCGGGAATGAGAGTCAGGCTCTACATACACCATCAAGCAGCTTCGCTCAGATCCCACCTGGTTCCTATGCTGCGCATGTCCCTTCTTTCATCCCTTTTTCTGGGGGGGAGGTGCTGCATCCCCTGAAAAATGCTTCCCTAGGCAAATGCCTTGTTTTCCTTGTGGTAAATATGCCCCTGATGTGGGCATCACTCAAGAATCATAACATGTATAGGGAACAGACACACTGTGACACTACAAGGTTCATTGATAACTTAAGCTGCCCATAGATGGATTGAATCTCTGCCATTTCAGCAGGGACCAGCCAAGATTCAATCCATCTATGGGCAGGCTGATTGTACTCAAGTCGATCGATTGATTTGCATACAACCAGCTTGTTGGATTTTTAGTGTGTGATCACCACCCACGGCTACAGGCACTAGCAGTGATCATTTTGTTCTCCAGGCCAGGAAGGCTCCCCGTGCCCCCCTCACCCCAGAATACAATAGCTCTGTGGGAGGCATTCCCCCATCAACACTGCCTGTGTTGGTGGGTAAACTGAGCGATTTTCTTTTCTTTCCACCTGTCATCTATGGCTTGCCTTAGTAGCTGTCAGCATAAAAGGTCAACATTAAATGGAATTAGGATCCGGGACAGTGAAAGCAACAGGAATGTTGACCCTTGAATAGTTGTCTGTGATAAGGTGTCACTCACTCAAGCCTGTATTTCATAATTCATAATTTCATAATTTCATCAGAAACATAAAACATAACATTGGTAGCCCTGCCTCACACAAGCAAGGTATAGGAAAGCTGAAAAGTAAGGGGGAAATTGTGAGATGCTGAATGTCAAAAGCACAGAATGCAACCAGATTGACAAAACATCTCTCAATATGTGGGAACCCCTCAAAGATTGTGCGCTGTGGGGGGAAGTGTGTACAATTAAAATCATGACTCTGCCTACAAGTGGGACAATGCTGCTTTGAAATCAGTAGTAGTGCAGAAGCATTGTTTCCCATCACAAGAAGCTGCATGAGGAGGACCTCACCACCAGGACCAAAAGGTATTTGAGGGACTTTGAAGGAGAACTAAGGAAAAAAGGTAAGAGTGCAGATGCACTTACAATTAGGTGCTACGGCACAAATCTTTTTTTTTTACACTGGAAGCCATAGTTCTACTTTAACAAACCAAAAGGGTGTACTAAGAGAAGTGAATTAGGGTTTACATACAATTTAATTTCCTTCTTTGATGAAACCCAAATCTTAAACTACAGATTTGTGATAATTTTCTGGCCTAAGGATCATGAGTTTTCGGTGGGATTTTTAGAGCATTTTGATACATTGGTGACTCCTAGGTAATTTCTGAGCTTCATAAAAAAGTTACAGCCTTTCAATTACATGTATCTGGTATACCAATAAGTCAAAGACAAATAATAGATCATTGTGGTGATGTCATTTGATATATTTACATTGCTGCTTCAAGGCATGATTGGTTTATCCACATTTTGTCACATTATATTTAGCAGAAAAATGTCCACACCTTTTTTTCTCATTTCTCAAAAACTGCACATGCCAGCGGTGATAAAGAGGCTGACTGGGGAAATAGTGCTTGTAGCATGGGCTTTTAATCAACCACCTGAAACCTTTCCCCACCGGAGCTCGCAGTATTAAAACTCCAGAAGTCCGGGTGGATTCACCGCTTTGACAAGCCAAGTTTGATCGAAATAACGAAAGTGCTGCAAAATTAGGCTCAGCTTGTAAAGTGTGTTCAGAATGAATCCACTTCATTTACAGAAATTGTTTATGCAATTGCAAAAACAAGAAATTGTTCGACCTGACTGTTTGGCCTTTGATACTGTGCGAGCTAAGATTCTTTTAATCATGACAAATTATGTTTGCTGCTTCTGTAATATAGATCAACTATCTGCCACAAAACCAAATGAACTTGGCAGTGTAATTTCGCTTGTTCTATTGAGATTGTTTGACGGTTCAGGCGGGGAATCTCCCAGGGGAGTGCTCTGTGCAGCTCAGATGGTGTATTGATTGGAAAATACAGGCATTTTATCAGTCTTGCTATATCTTCACAATTAAAACCGTGGCACTATTATTAAAATCTACAGCTCAGTATACAGCGGAGATCTCTTGGTGAAAGGTATAGTCTTATCTGACATGAGATTTCTACATTTAAAGTGGCATAAGGATGGAACACAACTAGCTGAGTGGTGTCAATCTTCCAGATGACATTCATCTTGTTTATCTGGTTATCCCTTTGACTAAACTACTTTAGGTGTAAGTGTCCCCATCTTCTGAATGGCACAGGATTTGAGCTTGTAAACATTTAGGCTTGGCAGATTTTTTGACTCATGCACTGCCATCTCTTGTAGCCTCATCCATCCACATCATCTAGAGGAAGATTGCATTAAATATTATCATGTGACAAGATGCTTCAGTTTCTCCTTGGTCACATGCCTGATGAAGAGGTCCTGTGAGACTCTGAAACGTTGCCTTGCCGCAACTATCTGATTGTTCATTAAAACATTTGGACCCATTTTGGTGATCCTCGGTCTGCTGGTGACATTCTCCCTTGCTGATTCTGTTCGGTTCCAGCCGACGGTCACTGCAGCGCCCACTTATATACACAGCCATTTTTAACACAGGAATGTGTGCGTTGGGATTGTACACTTGAGTTCCACCTAGAAACACTTGTGGGAGGCTTTCCAAATGTGAATGCAAAGGATTAAAAGAAAAAAAAAAGGTTACCACTCTTTCTGTCCTCCCTCTTCCTTTCCTCTAATCGTATCTTTATCTTTACTTTCTTTTTTTCATTAGCCCTGCTCTCACTGGGCCTCAAAAAATTGGAGTAAACTCATAGTTGTTCCTCTCCACAGAAATCTTTAGTAAAAGGCGAAAAATGTATTCGATCTGAAGAGAAACCAGAGAATTTATCTTTCCTTTCTGATAAATGTATCTATCAATATCAAATTATTATGTTTCTTTTTAGATTTTCTGCTTTTAATCTTCAATTACATAGTTACATTGATAGTATTAGTATACTTTTGATCTGCATGTATTTATTACACATATTTACAGTGAAGGAAAAAAGTATTTGATCTCCTGCTGATTTTGAATGTTTGCTCATTCACAAAGAAATGATCAGTCTAAAAATCGAATGGTAGGTGTATTGTAACCCTGAGAGACAGAATAGCAACAAACAATTCAAAAGAAATGCATGTCTAACAAATGATGCACTGATTTGCATGTTCATGAGGGAAATAAGTATTTGATCCCCTTCACAAAACATGACTTAGTACTTGGTGGTGTGGCAGGCGCAGCACCCTTTGGTGCCTAGTGCGCTGTGGCATTAGAAAAATTATGCAATTGCTGTTTCTTTGATTAGACTGACTTTACTCTGTAATTCCTCCAATGCCGCTCTATGGATGCAGTAGGTTTAAAGAGCACACCGAATACTTTAGTTAACTTCTTTAATAACTTCAATCTTCTTCATATAACACTGCTTACAATGGCTTGTTTCTTTCATATTACAATGGTTTCATTCGTATTACATTGGGTTGATTCGATAGATTGATAAATTCGTTAGATTCGGTAAATTCATTCGATTATGATTACAGTGACTTGATTCGTAAGTTCGTAAGTTCGGTGGAACTATTTGGCCTTCTCTGCCTCCATAAAGCTTCTCTGATTGGAACCTTGCCTGTTTCCTCTTCTGTCTGGTGAGCATGTGTCTCTAGAAAATCCTAGCAGGGAGTTTTACACAGGCACAAATGTGAAACTGGCTGGGATTGGTTAAGGTTCTGTACAGTATGAGGCTGTCTGTGATTGGCTCACCTTTAACTAACTCTTAAAGGCATATTTTCCTTTTCTGCTTCTGCTAACACGATGAATATATAAATGTCATATAACAATCAAAGACATAAATTACAGCAATGATTCTGCTTTTGGCTTTAACATGTTCACATATGTACTGTACTGAGGGTATTGGCAGGTTTGGTATACACATATATGTGAACCATATTAGCAACCTAGGACTGGTCTTAGCTGGCCAGCTACAGGTGGCAAATCCCTTGTTAGCAATCACAGTGGTCAGACGTTTCCTGTAGTTGGCCACCAGGTTTGCACACATCGCAGGAGGGATTTTGGCCCACTCCTCTTGGCAGATCCACTCCAAGTCATTAAGGTTTGGTGGCTGACATTTGGCAACTCCAACTTTCAGCTCCCTCCACAGATTTTCAATCGGATTAAGGTCTGGAGACTGGCTAGGCCACTCCAGGACCTTAATGTGCTTCTTCTTGAGCCACTGCTTTGATGCCTTGGTCGTGTGCTTTGGGTCATTGTCATGCTGGAACACCCATCCACAACCCATTTTCATGCCCTGGCTGAGGGAAGAAGGTTCTCACCCAAGATTTGATGGTACATTGCCCCGTCCATCGTCCCTTTGATGCGGTGCAGTTGTCCTGTTCCCTTAGCAGAAAAACACCCCCAAAGCAGAATGTCTCCACCACTATGTTTGACAGTTGGGATGTTTTCTTGCGGTCATAGGCAGCATTCCTCCTCCTCCAAACACGGCGAGTTGAGTTGATGTCAAAGAGCTCGATTTTGGTCTCATCTGACCATAACACTTTCAACCAGTCCTCCTCTGCATCATTCAGATGTTCAGTGGCAAACTTCAGATGGGTCTGGACATGTGCTTTCTTCAGAAGAGGGACCTTGCGAGCATTAGCAGGATTTCAATCCTTGTCGGTGTAGCGTGTTACCAATTGTTTTCTTGGTAACTGTAGTCCCAGCTGCCTGGATATCATGGACAAGATGCTCACGTGTAGTTCTGGCATGATTCCTCACTGTTCTCATGATCAATGACACTCCACGAGGTGAGATCTTGCATGGTGCTCCAGACCTAGGGAGACTGACAGTTGTGTTGTGTTTCTTCCATTTGTGAATGATTGCACCAACTGTTGTCACCTTCTCACCAAGCTGCTTGGCAATAGTTTGGTAGCCCAGTCCAGCCTTGTGTACGTCTACAATCTTGTCCCTGATATCCTTGGACAGCTCTTTGGTCTTTGCCATGGTGGAGAGTTTGGAATCTGATTGTTTGATTGCTCATGTGGACAGGTGTCTTTTATACAGGTAACAAAATTAGATTAGCAGCACTCCCTTTAAGAGACTGCTTCTAATCTCAGCTTGTTACCTGTATAAAAGACACCTGGTAGCAGGGGTGGACTGACTATTCAGGCACTCGGGCACTGCCCGAGGGCCCGGGGTCAGTAGGGGGCCCCATGAGATGCCCCTGGTACCTTTCATAGGCTTTTTTGGGTGTGGTTTGAGTGTGAGCGCGGAAACAGGGGCCCCATGATCCCCTATTGCTTGGGGGCCCCATGAGTTGTCAGTTCGCCCCTGCCTGGTAGCCAGAAATCCTGCTGAATGATAGGGGATCAAATACTTATTTCCTTCATGAACATGCAAACCAGTGCATCATTTGTTAGACATGTATTTATTTTGAATTTTTTTGTTGCTATTCTGTCTCTCAGTGTTACAATACACCTACCATTCGATTTTTAGACTGATCATTTCTTTAAGAGTGAGCAAACATTCAAAATCAGCAGGGGATCAAATTCTTATTTCCTTCCTAGTACCAACAATTTATGTAGCTCCTTTTTTTTTCAGGAGCTTACAATCTAAGGTCCCTAACTCACATTCATAAATACACATACTTGGGCCAATTTAGACAGGAACCAATAAACCTGCATGTCTTTGGAGAGTGGGAGGAAACCCAAGCAGACTCCTGGCAGAAGGTGCTGTGGTTGGGATTCAAACCAAAAACTGTGCGGTGCTGTAAGGCAGGAGGGCTAACCACGTAGCCACTGTGCTGCCCATTGCTGCTTTTGTTTAACCAGTTCTGGACCACTTCCAGAACTATTCCAGAACGCATTACTGCTACAATGTGGCACTGCTGCTCTTGATTGCGTGTGTATATATGTGATCCTGCATTTCAAGGTAGGGGGCATGCACGCCCAGTGATTTGTCGGTGGGACCTGCTGATCAACAAACTGGTAAACAACACAGGGCTCTCTACAGAGAGCAGTGATGTGGCAAAGCAGGGAGTAAAAACAGTCACATCGCTTAGTAAAAGCAGCACATACTACACACTTTACACTTGATAGGCACACAGTTAACCCTTTGATTGCCCCTAGATGATAGCCCCTACCCAGCCAGTGTCAGTAGTACAGTTTGTAGTATTAGAACTGATCACCGTATTAGTGTCACTGGTGATGTAAGTGTTAATTAGTCAGTGTCATTTAGTGTCAGACTACCCAACACACACACACATCACATTCCCATTATAAGTTGCTGATCACTGCCATTATTAGTATAAAAAATTAAATACAAAAATAAAAATTCCAATATATATATACCATCATTTTTAGATGCAAACCAATTAATATATACTTATTGGATTTTTTTTTTTGTCATGACATGTAGCAGAATAAATTTTGACCTAAATTTATAAAGAAACTTAATTTTTACATTTTTTTATTGGATATGTTTCATAACAGAAAATAAAAAAATATAGTTTTTTCAAAATTTTCAGTTTTTGTTTGTTATATAATAATAAAAAAAATAAAACATCCAGTGGTGATCAAATACCACTAGATGAAAGCTCTATTTGTGTGGAAAAAATTATATAAATTATGTTTAAGTACAGTGTTGCATGACCGCGCAATTACTCGTTAAAGTAGAAAAGTGCAGAATAGCAAAAAATGCCCTGGTCATGAAGGGGGTCAAGTTTTTCTAGAAATTAAGTATTTAATCTCTGGTGTTCATAATCAATGATAAAGTATAATTCCAGCCAAGTCTCTTTGTAAAAAAAAATTGTGATTGAGTTGGAAGGATTTAGCACCTCTTCAAAGTTTTTACTGCTGTCTGCGGCCTCACTTGAATGATTTTACATCAGCTCCTCAGGGCAGGAAGTTAGATGGAATCTTTTCAATAGGACCACAGATATAGCTAAAATAAATTCTAACTCTTAACCACTCTATTTAAGCCAAAAAAGAAGAAAATTCAAGGCTAATAAAATGAATTAGCAACAAATTAAGCCAGCACATACCTATATACAATGCTGCTAAATAGCATACTCATTTGGGGGGGGGTACATACATCTTACAGTACAGAATGCTTCAGTGTGGTGAAAGTTTTTTTTCAAATTATTGTATTCTCCGCATTAAGGTAAACATCTTTTATTAGTGCAAGGAATTTTGTCTACACAGGCAAAGGTGCATTTTGCTGCCCCATCTGTGGCTTTCTAAGGGGGCAATCAGAGAAGAGGAGGAGCCAGGAGTGCCTGCAGGGGACCCAGAAAGTGGAGGATCAGGGCTGCTCTGTGCAAGACACAGAACAAGTATTACATGTTTATTATTTTAAGTAACAAAAACCTTTACTATCACTTTAATGCTCTCCTCTTGCTGACAACTCAGTGCCTTTACTTTGCTGTAATACCAAAAAGCTTTGATTATCCTGCTTGCTAAACTATGTAACTAATGCCCACCTCTCTCAGACCCTCTGAATGCACAGATTAATTTCTTTGCAGTCAAAACATTGCTGCCTTGACTGAACAAGCAAATCTGCACATTGTGTGTAGGGAAAGGACTCTTAGGAGATGTAGTTCTGGGGCAGTGTCTATATCAAGAGGAGCTCAATATGAGTCTAGTGATGACATCACAGGGAATAAAAATGATTTTTCTTACCAGGAACAAGGTAAAATAAAAATGAATGCTCTTAGACGATAGAGGGGGCAGGTTTGAGGGTAAAGTTGAATAAAGTGTCACAAAACCCACAACAGTAAAATTAATCTGTATATACAGTAAAGCATGCTTGTTATACTTACTGTGGAATGTAAGGGGTTAATCCTCTGCATTGTGGAAAAAGGGTGTTTGATCCTGTCTTTCCTGATCCTCCCCTTCTTCTACTTTCCCCATTTTATCTCCTGATAGAACAGAGCCTTGGGGGCAAGCTGCACATGCTCAGTTTAGTGTGTATTGCGTTGAGTTTTTATTTTTCTTGGGATGTGTGATGTGATCAGCACACGGCCAGTCAGCACTGTCCAGACAGAGGGTCAGGGGTCCAGCAGCCTCATAGGACAGTCAGAGGAGAATGAAAACTCCTCCTACAAGCTATAACCAGTGCTCTGCTGGACACTGATAGAAGTCACAAGACTGCTCTAACTGCTGATGAGAAAAGGTATTTACCAATTTATATTTACTAAAATAATTGCAATTCCATGTTCTGTGTACTGTGGGAGACCAGATATAGTGAATGCAAGTTCCTGGGTTTAGTAACACTTTAAGGCCTTAAATTTGGATGTTAATTGCTATTTTATTGCATTACAAACTATTGTTGAATTTTCACAAAAACAGCTAAGTCAGCTAAACACAGTTCTGCAGAACTCAAACATGGGATTAAGGTATGTCATTTTATTGCTTCTGCTGCAAATGTGCATGCATGGAAAGCCTGATTTGTTGCTTGGAGAAGATGACTGTTACCGACACGGTAGGCTGTTTTGCACCTGATGGGTTTAAACTTTTTAAAAAAGAACTTGTTATGTGGGCATGTTTGAACATTCTTGCATGGGTACCCTTTAATGACCAAGAGATATCTACATCTTCATTTGCACCTCTAAATCCAAGTTACATAAAATGTCTATAAATATAAAACAAAGGTAACAGAAATAAACAGTTAAAAACTAAAATGTATATATGTGTCACATGCTCCTTAAACTTTCTGTAATCTGTTACTAATGTCAATGCAGACAGTAAAGGTGGGAAGTGAACACATAAACTCCAAGGTTGTCTTGTTGCAAAAATCTACTACTTGGTAGCCATCCACCAAAAAAAGCCTTCTACCTGGAATGATTCTGATCACAAGGGGTTAATGAGCATCATAATAAAATTCTAAAGCAGATATTACTAGGACATAGACAGATGTATGTCACATAATCTTCCAACAATTTAATGAAAAAAATAAAAAAACGTGTAAATCATAGAGCATCGTAGACAGAAAATAAAACAAAGATCTATCTATAACAAAAATCTATTTCTATGCAGGAAACAGTGTGATAAAAAAATTACTGATGGTTTCTATATGGCAACTATATGGCATGTTCAGAGGGCAGACAAATATTAAAAATTAGTATCAGATAAAGGCTCAGCATGTATTCTTGCCATTACACCTGCTGTTTTCTAGAAAGAATACTATATTAATAAAGCTTGGTCATTCACTACCAGATGCCTCATCTGTTTTCTGAAATATTTAATTAGTTGTAGATATTACACACTAGAAAGCATCTGCAATGCAGGAATCTTTCCTCCTTTACTGATCCATTGTTATTCGCTGTTATTAAAAAGCACCAATGTGTTTGGCATTGTTGCAGGATGAGTTTGCAGCCATTCCAAATGTGGGCCATATACAATAAGTAACTTAAAATGTATGCAGAGCCTTGATCAGGAAATGTTATATTGGATTATTGTATTGTTCAACATAAATCAGTGTGTGTTAAAGTAGAAAGGTACAACAAATACACAGGGCACAGTTTATGCTCAGTACATTTGCCATACTCTCTGTGTAACTGACATTAGTCACTTTTTTTAGGTGCTGCTTGTGACGGGAGTCACTTTGGGTGGGGGACCCATGGAACCTAGCTCACTTTGGAGAGGTGGGGAGACCCCTGTCTCAGCTCCCCAAATTCCTCTCTTATGTAAATTACCCTGTGCCTGTTAGGGGTACAGGGTGATCTGTCCTAATATTGTGTGGGCTTTGTCTCAGACTATGTAGACATGTTTAGGAGATAGGTGGGGTGGGGGGTTGTTGATTGTTTAATACCATGTGGTTGCATCCCATTGTTCTATTGTTTGTCTGGCTTGGGAGAAAACTATTATGGGATGTATGTGTTTATGTGTATTAGCTTAGTGGGGGTCTCCAGCAGCCCTCCCTCCTGATGGGACTGTCTGCTGGTGGGAAGTTTGAATACCTGTGTGTCTCTTATTACTAAATGTAGAGTGCCCACCCTGTGTCATTGTGCAGGGAGGGGGGATTGTCCCCTGAGTGTATATATCTTGTATCTGTGTTCAAATAAACTAGTCTGCTTCTGGTTTACTTCAAAGCTGGTGTTGTCTGGATCTTGGGGTAGCAATAGCCAGATTCACTGGTCTCGTGTTCCACAGCCTGAGAAGCAGCTTCTTGACGGAGATACCGAGTCGTGGGTGACAGGGGTCCATTACACTGCTCATATGTGGAGAAACATGTTAGGTCTGAATAGTTGAAACACTTTTAGCTTGGGTTCACAGTTCTGCGGTGCGGCACATCGCATGTGATTTGCACAGGAACCGCACCGCATTCCTGTGCAAATCACATGCAAGTTCTGTGCAGTGAGATTTGAGCCATACTTTATGTATGGCTCAAATCGCAACGCATCCACACCAAAAAGGTGCAGGACCCTTTTTTTGGTCTGCACTATAATCGGATCGCATTGGTATTTACACCCATGCGATCCAATTCTGCACAGTGCACTGCGTTTTGAGGACCGATTTCGAGGTGTCGTTGGCTTAACATACACACCCGCAGCGGTTTGCATGAACGGGGTGCGATTGTGATGCAGTGCAGAATTCGCACAGAAAATGCTGCGAATTCCGCACCGCATCAGTGTGAACCAGGGCTTATTGTGTTGGAACGTCCGCCTGGGTTCACATACATGCGGAGCAGTATATCACATGTGATTCGCACAGGAACCGCACTGCATTCCTGTGCAAATCACATGCGATTTGTGTGTGGTGCAATGGGAGCCATATATTTTGTATGGCTCTAATCGCACCGCACCCGCACCAAAAAGGTGCAGGACCCTTTTTTGAGTCAGCACTAGAATCGAATCGCATGGGTATTCACAACTATGCCACCCTATTCTGCACATCGCACCGTGTTTTGCGGACCGCTTTCGGGGTGTTGTTAACCTCCCTAGCAGTATGATTATGTCCATATTTCTGTGCTCAAAGCGGTACATTTTTTTGCATGGAAATATGTATTGTTTTTATTGTAGGCCTGTAATTTTTAGGAATAACTCACTGAAATCTGTCCGAACAAGAGTCTAGTAAACATCCCGGTTATGTTACAATTTGAAACACGAAATCATAAATTATAATTTAATAAATAATCATAAAAAATAATAATATAATAATAAATTTATTTCAATAATGTAATCAAACCAAAAACACTGAAATTTGAAATATAGCACTAAGTTCGCACATCACTGAGCAAAGTCGCAAAATCGTTTTCAGTGTCTGATGACGAATTTCGCCACGAATCATTATCACTCAATTCTGCAAGTGGTTCTGATTTACTATCGCTGTTCTCTAGCTGGTCTAAAACCGATTTTGACCTAAAGGGACGCTTTTTGGACGCCATGGACGTTTCTCAGTTTCGAGGCAGAAAGAACAGTAAAAATGCAGGCAGGGCACAGGACAAAGCAGTAGGGATAAAATGTATGTGAAATGCTTTGATACAGTAATGTTTTACTATGTGATTTTAGTGTATTTAATGAATGTTACTTTTTTCATTTTCAAATTTCCCGCCGTTTCGTCCCCCGTACGTCCCGACGCTCGCAGGGGACAGAACCCAGATGACAGATGCTGGCATCCGCCGGATTACTTTCCCGGGGACACTGCAGGAGGGACATCGCGGGAGCGCAGGACAAGGTAAGTGAGGAAACAGATCCCGGAGCAGCGCCGCATGGTAAGCCCGAGTGTAGCTCGGGGTTACCGCTTGTGGTACTGAAACTACCCCGAGCTACACTCGGGAATACCGCCAGGGAGGTTAACTTAACATACACCCCCGCATCGGTTTGCATGAACGGGATGCGATTCTGATGCGGTGCGGAATTCGCACTGAAAACGCTGTGAATTCCACACCGCATCAGTGCGAACCAGGGCTAAAAGAGGGTTAGGTCTCAGAGCAATCTGGACTATGTCCAAGACTTTGTAGGTGGTCAGGCTTCTCTCTGCTTAACTGCACCAAATTGCTTTCTCTTTTATATTTTTTATCTTTTATATTTTTTTCTACCAGCTCAAGACCTGAGCATAGATTCCATAAGCAAGACTATGAAATGCAATTGTGAACACAGCGATGTAATAAAAAATGTAGGGGAATGCCTGGATGGGACCTGTTCTTCTTACTATTAGAAGGTAGGGTTGACGTTTTCTGTACTTGTTCCTATGTACATTGTGGAGGCACAAATTTTTACAATGGGGCAGGGCCTAATGTGAAAGGTATAGGGGTTTTGCTCATATTCCAGCATTTCAAAAATCCATAGCATAACAGAATCTGTAAATATGGCCAGTTAGACCACTAAACAATCTATATAGAAGAACATGAAAATAGGACTGGACTCTAAGGAATCCTATGCCTTTCAGTATTTGTAAATGTCTTTGTGGACTGGTATATTATGAGTACATTTACTTGGGGTCTATATTTATTCCATTGTGCACTATTATTACAGGTACTTATATAGCACTGTCAATTTATGCAGCGCTTCACTTATATTGTACATTCACTTCAGTCCCTTAACCCAGTGCTTTCAAGTCCTGAGCTACTAGCCAGGCCTTAGGAGTTACTCGCCACCAGTTGCCCTACCCAACCACTACCCTGCCATGCCCCTAATTCCTAAACTTGCCCTTTTAAATTCTCTCATTAAATTACACTTTTCAAATGTTTTATGCAGAATACAGTTACAGAAATAAATATATACCCTCCTTCACCCCCCCCCCCAGCCATGTCCTCTTTCCCCTTTTCAAAAAAAAGAAAGTGGGGTGAGAGAGAATGGGGTGGGAAGGGGGCAATTGGTATTTCTGTTACTCACAATTATGGCACCATCCCCCCATAATTTGAGGTTATAATGAGCACACAACCCCCCTCTTAGAACACATGGTCTCCATTATGGTACAATGCGCCCCCCCCCCAAGAACACACACAGGGCCCCCTACTACATAAAGTGAATACAGAGCTCCCACCACCACCACTACACACACACACGTCTCCCCTCTAGCTCTCTCAGCCTGTCACACTCCGTTTCTCAGTTCTCTGAGTTCTTACCAGTTTGTGGATTCTCTTCCTCCTTGAGCTATGTCAGTCACTCTCTCCTCTCACCGGACCGGATTCGTAGCACAACTGCACAATCCACCCTGCGGCCCTCCCTATCCTTTCAGGAGCCTGTCTTAGGACCTCCTAAGGACTCTGGGCCCTTGGGTAGTGTGTGAGTGCCTAAATGCCTGAAAGCTTATTCTGCCTCTGGTGCCAGCAGCCCACTCCATATCCATTGGCTGTTTGATTGACCTGGCCCTCACCCCCATGCTATTTCCACTCGTGAAATGCGAGCAGGCGAGTGGAAATTTCAAGGTCTGCCTTAACCCTCAAGGAGCATACACTCTAAGGCCCCTAACTTACATTCATATTTACACATTTTAGGGCCAATTTAGACAGGATCCAATTAACCTACCAGCATGTCTTTAGAGTATTGGAGGCAACCAGAGTACCCAGAGGAAACCCACACAGGCACAGGGAGAACATGCAAACTACAGGCAGGTAGTGCCATGGTTGGGATTTGAACCAACAACCTTAGTACTGCCAAGGCGGAAGTGCTAACCACTTAGAAACTGTGCTGCCCAGTGCATGACAGTAGAAACATACATTGGTCAGACCTGATTATGTAAGATTGACCAAATTCAGCTCTAAAGGTTGATCAACCAAAAGGTTAAACTTTTTTTATAATCCCTGTTGTTCCATGTGACAGTGACAAGGCAAGGCAAGTCCAAAATGCTCGTGTATAGCCAGCTAATGCTTCTGAAAATAGCCCAGCTTACGTTATAAAGATTCTCTACTGCATTAACTTTGTAGTCTAGTGAAGCTCCTGACATTTTCAAATTAGTTTGGAATACAATGTCCTACTTTCTCTACTTCTAATACCATTAATGAAATATATTCCACTAATAGGATCTACTACTACATCTGCCATGGTTTCTCTCATCCTAATAAAACCAGATTACATTAAAGGAAAAGTATGGTGTTCTTTTAGTGAGCACATACTTTGAATTATTTATACAGTGTTTTAAGGAAATGTTGATAAGAATCTTGAAAACAAAAAAAGTAGTTCTGGCTTCTATACTCACCTGATCACCAGTACTATCCCCCACAGACTCACAGATAAAGTGAGGCAATACTGCTCCAGACATTAAAGTGTTACTAAGCCCACAACAGTAAAATCATTCTGTATATGCAGTAAAACATGCTTGTTATACTCACTGTGGAAGCTAAGGGGTTAATCCTCTGCATTGTGTAAAAATGCTGTTTGATCCTGACTTCTCTGATCCTCCTCTTCTTCCAGTGCACCCCATATCGTGTGGAGACACTCTGCAGACGCACATTTTAGTGTGTATTGCTAGAGAGATTTTTTTTTTCTTGGGAGAGTGCATGTGATCAGTACAGGGCCAATAAGCACTGTCCAGACAGAGGTCAGGGGTCTGCATTCTCCTAGAGCAAAATGAAAACTCCTCCTACAAGCTTTAACCAGTGCTCCACTGGACACTGATAGAAGTCACAAGACTGCTATATACTGCTGATGAGAAAAGGTATTTAGCAGTTTATATTTACTAAAATACCTGCACTTACATGTTCTGTGTAGTGTGGGAGACCAGATATAGGGTCCTAGGTTTAGTAACACTTTAAGTTTCACCCCATGTCATTCCACACACTTCCTAAGAATTTAGGGCACCAATGCTCTGCCCCCTGCCCTGGACTTACTAGAGAAACAATACAGATAATGTTGCCACATCTTTACATGGTGTGGCCCTCTGCAGAATTTAGGCTCCACCCACTGCCAAAGAAAGAACAGGGAAAACAGTGCCTGTGACATCATTGGACTCTGTTGAACACATTTGGAAAAAGTATGTATATATTACACCCATGGTGCATAAAGCATAACAACTTAAATAGAAAAATTAAGGTAATAGTTGTTGCCACATTATTTTCATTAGTATTTGTAATCACTTTCTCTGTGTATCATCTGTTTTTAGCTATCTTTAAGTCCCGCTGTATTGTTTCCCCATTGTAGTCTGAATATCCGAGTTTCCTATTCAACATACTGAGTTGGTTCGGCCGCATTCATCTGAGACTACAACAGTATGGCCCCTAGTACTTGGTATCATTTTGATCTCAGGGAAAATGGCCACCACATTACATCTCTATACTGACTTCAGCAAAATGGAAAGCAATCCATTGCATTGTAATGGGATATTTAAATTGATACTAAAGTCTTCCTCTTTTCGGGTCCCCTGCTGGTGCTCCTGGCTCCTCCCTCCTGTCAGGTGCCCCCATAGCAATCAGCTTGTTATGGGAGCACCCAAGCAGGCACGCTTACGAGTCACGGCTCTGCGTGTCCATTCACACATAGAGCCTCGGCCCCCACCCTCTCCTGATTGGTTCACTGGTTGTGATTGACAGCAGCGTGAGCCAATGGCTCCCACTGCTGCCTCAGCTAATCAGGAGTGAGAGTCCCTGGAGAACCAAAGCTCTTGTGGACATCGCTGGATCAAGAAGGGCTCAAGTAAGTGTTAGAGGGATTATGGTTCTCTTGTTATATCAAGTTTTAAAAATTGTAAGTGCAATCTTTTTTAATAAAATTGGCTTAACTTATACTAGGCCTTTCTGGTTTCCCCTTATGGCTAAGAAAATATAGCTGCATGAATTATGGAGAGCCTCAAAGGGACCTTCACCTGGTTATTGCTGGAGCACTGGGAACACATGAGGAGAGCCCCTAGTGGGCAAGAAGTGTTGGAGGATTCATCCTGTGTAGGAACCTTGATATTAACACCTAAATGTACATCTTCATGAAGATGAGAATGCTGTGAGCATTGAGGTGGCACGAGTGATGTACATTGAGAGACACTGTAGAGCACTATTGTGGATGATGATGGTTCCAGAATCACAGAAGAAGTTCTGTTTTATTTAGAAATTAACTGTTTATTATTTAAAGAGAGACTCTAGACCTAGATATAAATTTATTTTCATTTTTATTCAGTTTTATATATTTTCACTTTCCAAAAGGTATTTGCACCCACGAGAGAGGTGATCTATAGCACCACCTATGCATTTATTTGTATTACTTTAGCTGTTTATATTGGTACACAGCAGTCTCTGAAAGAGAGAACTCATGTTTACTATATTAATGAATATTGCACCACACTACACTATTGAGGGCACTTACTGGAGCTACAGCAGCTCCGAATCACACAATTTCACAGTTTTATTTTGTTGTGGGAACACAATTAAATGCTAGAAGCAACTGATATTATTTAATTTCTACTCATTATCAGTAGCGCAGGAGACACACTTTGTATATTTCAGTGGTTGCAAGAATTCCATCAAAGCCACGCTTATCATGGTTGCCAGGAGAAAGAGCAATGAGGTAGTGGTGCAAATGGAAAGCCTTCAAACTGCTCAGATATAAAAATATAGCCGCTTACCACCCGCGCTATAGCCGAAAGATGGCTACAGAGCGGTTGTCCAGTTCTGGGAGGGCATCCATGGACTAATTGTGCTCTATTTGTGGGCAAAATTATATACATTTAGTTTGTGTAAAGCGTTGCATGAGCGTGCAATTGTCAGTTAAAGTAGTGCAGTGCCAAAAAGCAAAAAATGGCCTGGTCACGAAAGGGGGTAAATCTTTCAGAGGTCAAGTGGGTCTGCTATAAAGCACACTAAATGTTAAAAAAACCCACTTTAGAACCCAATAAATACACTGAATTGAAGCTGCCCAGCATACTATAAATCTTCAGAATTCATAGCTCCACCAGAGTCACCACTAAAGGTTATTAAAGCTGTATAGTGAAAGAGCTTTTGGGATACAAAAACAGGTAAAATTTGGCTCACCAGATCCCAGGAAGGTAATGCCTTCCTTGGATGACTGAACCGACCAGAATACACCAGGAAACTGACATGATCATTTCATACTGCTAAATATAGAAATGGCAGTACAAGATGATTCATGCTATAATTTCATTCAATTTCAACTCTAGAGTTTAGGCCAGTGAGCTGGAAAAACCATGACAGAAAAAAACCCCATTCTTTTCTGGTATAAACCAACAGTAACGTGATTTACTTCAGGTTTTGGCGATACACTAGTTTTCCATGCCAAGAGATCAGCGATGTTCTGGACAAAGAATTGCCATATTTCCTCCTCACACTAACCAACCATGTAACCCCAACCCTAGACTTAACACTAACCCTCTTTGTAAGCTCAATCCTAACTATCTTTTTAACCTCAGTAATAGCTCAAACAGTAACATTTTTTGTAACCCCAACCTCAATTCATTTTGTAACCCAAACCCAAGCTGTAATACCTACTCGCTTTGCGACCTCAACCCTAACACTAACTCTCTTTGTAACCTCAGCCCATTTCCCGTTTGTACACCAAGCCCTAGCCATAACACTAACCCTCTTCGTAACCTCAACCCTACTGCTAACCCACTTTGTAACCATAAACTTGCCCTAACACTAACCCTCCTTGTAACCTAACCTTCTCTGTAACCCTAATACTAAACGTTTCTGTACCACTAGCACTAAACTTCCTTGTAAAAATTATCCTCTACTATGTAAACCTAACCTATGAATGTCCTGCACCAGGATCCTATGTTCCAAAAACCAACTGTCCCTGTGTCAAAAGATTCTACTAAACAAAAAAATGTTAACATGGTTACAGAAAGTGTTAAGGCTACTGTACATGCTGGAAACAGAGGGAAAAAGTCCCTGACATCTTTTCAAAAAGGCAGCTGCATGGCACACTGCATTTTTCAATACATGGGGATTCCCTTAAGAAATTAAAAAAGAAAAAGAGCAGTGCATTTTGCCTGTGGTTGCCTACAGGTTGAGGTTTACATGTGCTCTCGGACCCCCTACAGTGTGAACCTAGCCTAACACTAGGCCAATGTGTACTCAGTAGCCTCGCTATTGGGTTGCGGATCGCACCCGGGTGACACCCTTTGGAGGGTTGACACCATCAGGGCTGCTAGGTGCCTGGCCGCCCCAAGCTGCCTACTCCACTGTTTTTTATTTCAGTAATAGGGGAGAGGGGGACATGACTCAACAGACAGGCTCCTCCTGAGCCTCCTCTCACCTGTTGCTTCCTTTGTTGGGTGGGGCGTCAGCCACCATGTGACCAGCAGTGATAGAACGTGGTTCAGTCAAACTAAACCCAGAAGACT
This sequence comes from Staurois parvus, assembly GCF_062004578.1. NCBI lineage: Eukaryota > Metazoa > Chordata > Amphibia > Anura > Ranidae > Staurois > Staurois parvus. Next base: position 4,601,127 of record NW_028318510.1, read on the forward strand.
AGAGAAAGATGAAGAGAAGAGCGAGATGGTAGTGTATGCCTGGCTAGTTTTGAAGACTGGCCTGCCCATTGAATGTAAGTACTAGCATTGCTGCTGCACAATTCCTTTTACTGTGAGCTGAATTAATATTCCTGCAGACTAGGCTACATCTGTGGATGTGGGCCTTTGCTGCCAGCCTGCCTGTGACTGTCTGTTTGCTGGACTGGGTTGCCTCTTTGCTGAATATATTGGGCAGTCTCTTTGCTGGACTGGGCTGTCTCTTTGCTGAATATATTGGGTGTTCTCTTTGCTTGAATGGGCTGTCTCTTTGCTGAATATATTGGGCTGTCCCTTTGCTGGACTGAGCTGTCTCTTTGCTGGATTGGACTGCCTCTATGCCGAATATATTGGGCTGTCTCTTTGCTGGACTGGCCTGTCTCTTTGCTGAACTGGGCTGTGTCTTTGCTTAACTGGGCTGTCTCTTTGCTGAATATATTGAGCTGTCTCTTTGCTGGACTAGGCTGTCTCTTTGCTGAATATATTGGGCTCTCTGTTTGTTGGACTGGGCTGTCTGCTGGACTGGGTAGTCCCTTTGCTAGTTTGGGTCAACTGCTAAATATATTGGTCTGTCTCTTTGCTGGACTGGGTTGGCTCTTTGCTGAATATATTGGGCTGTCCCTTTGCTGGACTTGGCTGTCTCTTTGCTTAATATATTGGGATGTGTCTTTGCTGGAATGGACTCTCTCTTTGAATATATTGGGCAGTTTCTTTGCTGGCCTGGCTTGTCTCTTTGAATATATTGGGCTGTCTCTTTGCTGGACTGGGCTATCTCTTTGCTGAATGTATTGGGCTGTCTGTTTGCTGGACTGGGTTGTCTGCTGAACTTGATCGTCTCTTTGCTGGTTTGGGCCATCTCTTTGCTAAATATATGAAGATGTCTCTTTGCTGGATTGGGCCATCTCTTTGCTGGATTGGGCCGTCTCTTTGCTGGGTTGGGCTGTCTGCTGAATATATTGGGATGTCTGTTTGCTGGATTAGGCCATCTCTTTGCTGAATATATGGGGATGTCTTGATGCTGGATTGGGCTGCCTCTTTGCTGGATTGGACCATCTTTTTGCTGAATATTTTGGAGTGCCTCTTTGCTGGCTTGGGCCACCTCTTTGCTGATTATATGGGGATGTCTTGTTGCTGGATTGGGCTGTCTCTTTGTTGGATTGGGCCATCTTTTTGCTGAATATTTGGGGATGTCTCTTTGTTGGATTGGGCCATCTCTTTGTTGAATATTTGGGAATGTCTTTACTGGATTAAGCCATTTATTTCCTGGATATATGAGGCTGTCTCTTTGCTGCTCTTTGGCCAAAATATAGTTCCTTACTGTTAAATCTTGAAAGCACTGATGGCTTGAAATACATTCTTCATATATTATGTTGTAAAAGTGGGTGCACTGAAGGACTCGGTGGAATGGCCAGTAGATTCATTCGGTGGGACAGCCAGTTGGAATTCCCTGGGGAATGTTGGTGGTCAGGCTTGGAGGGGCCCAGGCCTAAAGCTGTGTAAGGGGCCTCAAACTTTTTAATGGCTGCCCTGGACACCATCAAGCCCAAAACTATCAGTCCCAGTGCTCTGCAGGGCACTGTGGCAGGCTAAACAGGAGAGAGCCTGATGCACTAGCCTGCCCAGTGTCTACTGCTCTGTCCTGCACATGATTTCGCTCCGCAGCAGCAGGACTGAGCACTGTGGCAGGCTGGGGGGTGGGTGAGGGGCCGAAGCAGCGGTGCGGTAAAACAGGGTGGGGGGGTGACACCATGGTTTACTGCACCAGGTGACACCAACCCTAGTGATGCCACTGTGTGTACTGTAAAGAAAGGAACAGTAATGTAACAAGACTGAAATGTGCAGGTATTATAATGCATTGTCATAGAAACTACAAAGCCCAGTATGCCTAAATGCAGGAAAGGTCAGATAAATAGAAAAGCCTGTGAAAACACGGGGCAGTTAGGAGATACCCACTGGTGTGTGCACAAGGGAAGGTTCTGTCTGAGAGAGTCAGGGTTGATCCACAATAACACTTCCCATTTGCCCATTGCTGTGCAGCTACATTGTTGTTGACATTCATGATAAATATCTACCCACACGCTTTTGAGAGTAAACCCTTGCCTGGCCACCTTCTTCTCAGTGCTCTCGGGAAACCTTTCTTCTACTCTGACTCACTGCTTACAGAGACACTTTCCCTCCTTTCTTGTTATTTAAGCTTGCCAACGTCTTCAAAGGGACCCAAAATAGCCGGCAGAAGATTTTACTTTAAAGACTGTTTGAATTTCCTGCTATTGAGCATAATTCATAGTTATTTATATCTTGCAAACATAAATTATGGCCTAGCGCTATCGTCCTCATCCCAAGTGACTAGCAAACGTAGCCACTATCCCATTGATGCCGAGTCATGGTTGCCTTAGGCCATAGCTGCTCAACCAGCTCTGTGGCCCTCCCAGCTGTTGCAGAACTACAAGTCCCATGTGGCATTGCAAGCCGCTGACAGTCACAAGCATGAATCACAAAGGCAGAGGCATGATGTGACTTGTAATTCCACAACAGCTGGAGGGCCACAGGTTGAGCACCCATGCCTTAGGCTGTCCACTTAGTGGGGAAAGCTACCATTTATGCTGACCTTATTTAAGATGGGGAGAAACTAAATTTTGATTGAGACACATGCGGCTCTTCATTTAGAGCAGGGGTCTCCAAACTTTCTAAACAAAGGGCCAGTTTACTGTCATTCAGAATTTAGGGGGGCCGGACTGTGGCCATTGGGAGTTGAAATTGTCCTGGTGTCAATTGAAGTAAACAATGCATCTTTGGTATTAGGGGGAGGAATAGTGCCCCATTGCTGATGTCAGTGGGAAGAATAGTGCTCTATCGCTGGTGTCAGTTTGAGTGCCTCATCATTGGTGTCAGTAGGAGGCATAGTGCCCTGTTGTTGGTGTCAGTGGGAGAATAGGGCCCCATTGTTGGTGTCAATGGGCCCCATTGCTGATATCAGTATCAGGAATTATGCCCCATTGTTGGTATCAGTGGGATGAATAGTGTTTTGTATCAGTGGAAGAAAAAATGCCTTAACCACTTCAAGTCTGGACACTTTCACCCCCTTCCTGACCAGGCCAATTTTCAGCTTTCGGTGCTATCACACTTTGAATGACAATTGCGCGGTCATGCAACACTGTACCCATATGAATGTTTTAGCATTTTTTGGAGACAGATAAAACTTTATTTTGGTGGTATTTATTCATCACTGGGATTTTTATTTTTTTGCTATATAAATGAAAAAAATCTAAAAATTTAAAAAAAAGTAATCTTTCTTCATAAATCTTGGCCAAAATGTATTCAGTTATATTTTTAGTACATTTTTTTTTAATATATTATTATTTATGTTTTCTTAACATACTGTCACCCTAGCAGTACAGTATCACCATAGTGACACTGTACTACTTGTGGGGGGTGATGAAGATTTTTTTTTTTTTTTACACTGATTGCTTTTACACCCATAAAGGCTGTAAAAGCAATCATATCTCCTTCTCTCTGACTGCATTCTCGCAGCCATTAAGAAATACTGTGAAAGCTGTGATTGGTCATAGCTTGTCACATGGTACAAGGCTGTTGTGTATAGTCTTGTACCATGTGACCTCTGTGATCATTCACAGATTTCACACGTAGTAAGCAATGATGTCAGAAGTGACATCATGCTTACTACTATTCATGTAATCACTGATTGGCAAATCAGTGATCACATGATCGGGACTTCACGCAGAGGTCCCGTACAGCGATCTGGACACAGAGGGCACCGGATCGCGGTGCCACACTCTCCCAGGGAGCGCACACTGGCTGTAAATGCAGGCGCCGTTTATGAATGGCAACCTGTTCCTACACTGCTCCCATCTGGCCATTTATGTACATGGGCCGGAAGGGAAGTGGTTAAGGGCCAGATAAAGGCAAGCAAAGGGCCGCATCTGGCCCCCAGGCCGCAGTTTGGAGACCACTGATTTAGAGTTTTAATTAAAAGCATGATAGACAAAAGGGGTAGCTAGAACCTGGAACCCACTGCATGTTGTTTGCGTCTCCTTTGCAGTAATCATTGACATGTAATTCTGTAGACAAAGGTTCTTTAAACTTTGCTGAACTTTGGAGATGTTTATGTATTTCAGACATCCATTCTTCAATTGAATGTTCTATCACAATGCTGTAGAATTATGTTAGGTAGAAAATCTGCCATTATTGGTAACTAATTAGTGAGTTTCTGTGTTTGCCTGTACTTTACAATGCATACATTTTTAATTTTATACTAGATAAATGTCTGTTGATTAACAATAAGGTTATACAGTCTCTGCAAAATACATTTTTTAAGCAATATGCAGTTTACCTGAACTTCAAATAGTTTAAAGCTAAAATTTTACCTGATTTTGTCTTCCTTGGTTCCTCCCTTGACTTTTTTAACATAGAACTATAGGCAAAGCTTTTTTTTTTTGGATAGAGTAAGGGAGGGTTATATTTTTCTTTCGTCATCTGTGTCCAAATTGCAGGGAATTCCCTTCACTTCCTATCCCATAGCAAAACAGGAAGTGAGAGGAAATCCCTGCAAATCAGGTGAATTCCTTGTGGAGCCCAGTCACAAGAACTAGTATCCTTATTGGAAGATTTCCCCTCTATTACTTTTCTGGGGACAACCCAACATTAATTTTTACTTTCACTTTCAATGATAATGTGAACGGGACAAATAGAGAGGGTGAATCTCCCTAACAGGGGCACAGACAGCAAGAAAAACCTGAAAGGTGTTCTAATCCATCTCCACTCTATCAAAAACTAAAAAAAAGTTTTGCTTTAACCACTTAAGGACCGCCCTATAGCAGATATACTGCTACAGGGTGGCACCTGTGCACAGAATCACGTATATATACGTCATCTTGCATTTCCAGGTAGGCGGCGTGCACGAGCGAATGTCAATCACCGGGTCTCTGCCGATAATTACACACCAGTGCCCGGTGATTACTGGCGATCACCGACAGGAAGGAAGATTGTTTTACTGTATTTACAATCAAACTTCCTCCCTGTCAGCTTGAGCACACTGCTTGGGATAGCTGTGCACAGTACAGCCATCCCGATTAGTGTGCTTACAGTGAAGAAAACACCCCCCGCCCCCTAGTAAAACACTCCCAGCACAAAGTTAACCCTTTGATCGCCCCTCACATTAACCCCTTCCTGCCCAATGCCATTAGTACAGTATCAGTGCTTTTGTTTTTAGCACTGATCACTGTATTGGTGTCCCTGGGGTGTCAGTGACACCAAGTTAGTTCCCCACCAGTGTCAGAATGTCCGCCGCAGTCCCACTAAAAGTCGCTGATCGCCACCATTACAAGTAGAAAAAAAAATAAATCCCATTATCTATACCGCCATTTGTGAACACTATAACTTTTACATAAACCAATTAATTTACACGTATTGGGATTTTTTTTAGCAAAGATGTCAGAGAATACATTTTGGCCTAAATTTATGCCGAAATTTGATTTTTTCATTTTTTTACTGGACATGCTTAACCTCTTGACGCCAGCAGCACGCAAATGTGCGGCCTCCCGGTGTCTGGACCTTGAAGTCGAGCAGCCGCACATTTGCATGCAATTAGGAAAAACATATGTGCTGATGTTCGGTACTCATGGAAAGGTCCCAATCTCCCCTTTCGATCGGGACCTTTCCCGATCATGTGACCGCCGTGACGGCGAATCACGGCGGTCACATGACACTAAAACCCTGCCCCGCCTCCTGGTTTCTGAAACCCTTAAAGGGCCAGGCGGCGCTGGTGCCAAGGGGTTAATAGCAAGAAGTCCAAATTTTTTTTTTTCTCAAAATTGTCAGTCTTTTTTTGCTGATAGTGCAAAAAATATAAAAAAAAAAAAACAGGCGATCAAATACCACCAAAAGAAAGCTCAGCTCATGGGAAAAAAGGACGTACATTTCATTTGGGTGCAGCGTTGCATGACCGCGCAATTTTCAGTTAAAGTAACGCAAAAAATGGCCTGGTCAGGAAGGAGGGTAATTCCTCTGGAGGGTAAGTGATTAAGTTATACTTTAAGTAAAACCTTTCTATTTGATTACATACAGTATTTCATTTTAGATCCAGTGACATCATCTACCTTACTAACCGCTCCATATCTGCCACCCCTCTCTGCCAATCCCTCCACTGGCTCCCGATTGCCCAACGGATAAAATTCAAAATGCTAACACTGACGTATAAAACCGTTCATAACACTACCCCAAACTACATCACCGATCTGGTATCCAAATACCACCCTAAACGTACTCTCTGCTCCTCACAAGACCTCCTACTCTCTAGTTCCCTGGTCTCCTCCTCCCATGCCCGTCTCCAGGACTTCTCCAGGGCTTCCCCCATCCTCTGGAACTCCCTACCCCAATCCATCAGACTATCACCTACTCTCCTCACCTTTAGGCACACCCTGAAAACCCATATCTTCTGGGAAGCCTACCCCACCCTCAGCTAATTACTGAACTCCTCCACTCTTCCTACCACTCCATCCCCCACAGCTATTTCCTCCTGTACTACTATCTCCTCCCTCCTAGATTGTAAGCTCCAAGGAGCAGGGTGTCAGGGCAGGGCTGTGGAACGGACAGGTAGGCCTAGTGGCAGGGTAACGCACTGGCTGACGACAACCACCACCAACAGACTGAAGTCCCTCAGGGCGCGGAGTCTAAGTCCCAGGCTGCCCTTCACCAGAGCCCCTGATGGTGGGGATGGACTTGACGCAACCAGGGACCAGGTCGCGGCCCCCGAGATACCCCAGCTGCGGTAATGGTCGCCGCCAATGGCGTGTAGCTGGTGAGAATGACAATAGCGTAGTCAGACAAGCCGGGTCAATAACAACGGGACAAAACAGTACAGAACAGTAGACAGAGAATCACAGGTCATGGGCCGGGTTCAGCAACGGAAGGTCAGATCAAAGGGAAACACAGAGAATGGTCTTAGTCACAAGCCGAGTCAGAATACCAGAAGAGTCATGAGCATATACACAGAGCTGTAGCAAGACCGAGACACAAGACACAAGTGCAAAGAGCATGTGCAGATCCCAGGCTTATATGTACTCAGCCACACCCCTCTGGGGGATGGACCTCAGAGACCTGAAGGCATAAAAGATTCCCATCATGCTCAGCAGAAATCCAAGATGGATGCTAGCACATGGAGTAACAAAACCTCTGGGAAAAGGTAGGACCTTGACAGTACCTCCTCCTCAAGGGCCCCTCCCCCTCCGCGGCTCAACAAAAGGTTTCTGAGGAAAGCGGGTATGAAAAGCGCGGAGGAGGGCAGGAGCATGGACATCCTCGGAAGGAACCCAGCAACGCTACTCGGGACCATAACCGCGCCAATGAACCAGGAACTGTACTCGGCCGCGCACCAATCGAGAGTCCAGGATCCGGCTCACCTCATACTCCTCATGACCGTCAACCCGAATGGGACGGGGCCGAGGCAGAGAGGTAGTGAAGCGATTGCAGATCAGAGGTTTCAACAGTGATACATGAAAGATATTGGAGATCCGCATCCCAGGTGGAAGGGCAAGGGCATAGGCCACCGGATTCACCTTGCGGAGAATGCGAAAAGGACCGACAAAACGGGGAGCTAGTTTGGGTGTGGGCACCCGAAGATTGAGGTTACGAGTAGACAACCACACCCAATCGCCGACCTGGTATGAAGGAGCGGGCAACCGTCTGCGATCAGCCTGGAACTTCTGACGCTGAGCCGAGTCCCTCAAAGCCCTCTGGATCTGCCCCCATGAAGAACGCAGGGCAGCAAGATGGTTCTCCACAGCCGGAATGTCCTGTGGTGAGAACCTCTCAGGTAATACCGCAGGTTGGTACCCATAGTTGGCCATAAAGGGGGACATCCCGGAGGAGGAGTTGACCGCTGAGTTCCTGGCAAACTCTGCCCAAGGCAGGAGATCGGCCCAATCGTCCTGATGGTCCGAGATATAACACCGAAGGAATTGTTCTAAGGCCTGATTGGAACGCTCCGCAGCCCCATTGGACTGCGGGTGGTAGGCTGAAGAAAAGGAGAGACTAATGCCCAACTGGGAGCAGAAGGCGCGCCAGAATCTGGACATGAACTGACTCCCGCGGTCCGTGACAATTACCTTGGGCAACCCATGCAGGCGAAAAATCTCCCTGGAAAAGACCGTGGCCAGTTCTTGCGCTGTTGGTAATTTCCTGAGTGGAATACAATGGCACATTTTGGAAAAACGATCGACGACCATGAGGATGACCGTATGGCCCCGAGACACAGGGAGGTCTACAATAAAGTCCATGCCCAGGTGTGACCAAGGACGCTCCCCATTGGGAATGGGTTGCAGAAGACCCATTGGAAGATGCCGTGGAGATTTATTCTGGGCACAGATCGAACATGCCGCTACATAAGAGGCGATGTCGGCACGGAGAGTTGGCCACCAGAACAACCGAGAGACGACCCAAGACAACTGGTTCCTCCCCGGATGCCCGGCAGTTTTGGAGTTATGGTAGGTACGCAGCAGACGGGTGCGCAACCCCTTGGGTACAAAACATCTACCCTCCGGTCTCTCGGGAGGAGCATCAGTTTGAGCCGCCAAAATCTGCTCCCCAAGGGGAGAAGTCAGACTGGTACGAATGGCAGCCAGGATATGATCCGGAGGTATGACCGAGGTTGGCTCAGAGTCCTCCCTGGACAACTCAGAGTATTGCCGCGATAATGCATCGGCCCTGACATTCTTGGAACCAGGCAAATAGGAGACCACATAGTTGAACCGCGACAAGAACAAGGCCCATCTGGCCTGACAGGGTGTCAATCTTTTGGCCTCCGAAAGATAAGTCAGGTTCTTATGATCGGTAAGAATGAGGACCGGAACTGCGGAGCCCTCGAGCAGGTGCCTCCATTCCTTGAGAGCCAGAATGATTGCCAACAACTCCCTATCTCCAATCTGTTAGTTGCACTCTGCAGAGGAAAGCTTCCTGGAGTAGAACCCACAGGGAAGTAGGGGTCCATCGGGCGACCGACGTTGAGACAGAAAAGCGCCTACTCCCGTCTCGGATGCATCGACCTCAAGGACGAAGGGCAATCCAGGATTGGGATGAGACAGTATCGGAGCCGAAGCAAAGGCGGATTTCAGAGCCTCAAAAGCTACGATGGCCTCGGATGGCCACACGTGAGGATTGCTGCCCTTCTTGGTTAGGTCTGAGAGAGGTTTTGCCAGCGTGGAGAAGTCCCTGATGAACTTCCGATAGTAGTTGGCAAAACCCAAAAAGCGCTGAATGGGCCGAAGACCATTGGGACGAGGCCACTGCAGAACTGCCGAAACCTTCTGAGGGTCCATGGAGAATCCCTCCGCAGAAATGATGTAGCCTAAAAAGGCAACTTGGGATCGATGGAATTCGCATTTCTCAAGTTTACAAAAAAGTTCGTTCTCACGTAATCGTTGCAGCACCTGCTTGACATCCTGGATATGGGACTCCATGGAGGCAGAGTAAACCAGGATGTCATCCAAGTAAACCACTACGCACTGCTGCAACAAGTCACGAAGGACATCATTTATGAATTCCTGAAAAACTGCGGGCGCGTTACACAACCCGAAGGGCATCACCAGGTATTCGTAGTGCCCGGTTCTGGTGTTAAACGCGGTCTTCCACTCATCCCCCTGTTTGATCCGTACGAGGTTGTACGCCGCCCTAAGGTCAAGTTTGGTAAAGACTGTTGCCCCCTTAAGGCGGTCGAACAACTCAGTAATCAAGGGAATCGGGTATGCATTCTTAGTGGTGATTCGATTGAGACCCCTATAATCGATACAAGGCCTCAATTCACCACCCTTCTTCTTTACAAAGAAAAAGCCCGCTCCTGCTGGGGAAGTAGACTTACGAATGTGCCCCCGGGAAAGCGCATCCGCAACGTACTCCTCCATGGCCTTATTCTCCGCAACCGAGAGAGGATACACCCTGCCACGTGGAGGAGTGGCACCGGGTTGCAAGGATATGGCGCAGTCGTAAGGACGATGAGCAGGTAAGGCACCAGCGCGTACCTTATCAAACACGTCCCGGTACTCCCCATAATCAGTGGGCAACGCAGAGTCCGAGGAGGCACACAACACCTTAACCGGCCCACGGATGCACCCGGCCCCACACTGTGGAGACCACGAGAGAATCTCGGCAGTTTGCCAATTGAAGGTTGGATTGTGCATCTGGAGCCAGGAATACCCCAAAACCACCGAATAGTGCGGAGAAGAAATCACCTGGAAACAGGCCAACTCCCTGTGAACCGCCCCAATTGCTACTTCAACTGGCATAGTCTCGTGGGTAACCTGCGGTGGTTGCAGGGGCCTGCCATCTATCGCCTCGAGAACCAATGGGGTAACTCGAGCCTGCAGGGGAATGGAGTGCTGGGCAGCAAACGAGCTGTCCATAAACAACCCGCCGGCCCCAGAATCTACCAATGCCTGGGCCGTCACCGAGCCCTCTGCCCAAGAGAGGACAACGGTGATCAGTGGCTTATCTCTGCGGAACGCCGGGGACGAGGAGACTCCACCCAAGATCTGTCCCCGACAGGATCTCAGGTGCGAGCGTTTCCCGGACGGACCGGACAGGACTGCCGAAAGTGCCCACCAAGACCACAGTACAGGCAGCGACCCTCCCGACGCCGAGCGGCCCGCTCCCCCTCGGAAAGGCGAGCAAACCCCAGCTGCATGGGCTCACCACCAGACAATCTATCCCCAGGAGGCGTGGGAGGAGAGGGAGGAATGGGTGGGATAGAAAACGCAGGTACCAGTCGATTGGAAGGCCTCTGCAGGCGTTCCTTGAGTGAAGGCCTCTCCCTGAGCCTGGTATCAATCAGGATCAGGAAGGAAATTAGTGCTTCCAGCTCCACAGGCAATTCCTTGGCTGCGATCTCGTCCTTCAATGCATCAGAAAGACCCTGAGAAAACGCAGCCACCAGAGCCTCATTGTTCCAACCCACCTCTGCTGCCAGGGTACGAAACTCTATGGCGTACTCGGCCACGGTCCGTGAACCCTGATGCATAGACATGAGCAGCTTGGCAGCCGAGGCGGAGCGAGCCGGTACATCGAATACCCTACGGAAGGCATCGACAAAACCGGAAAACTCGTGAATCACTGGGTCATTCCTCTCCCATAAGGGATTCGCCCAGGCCAAGGCCTTGTCTGAGAGTAGTGAGATGAGGAAACCCACCTTTGACCTCTCAGTCGGAAAAGCGTAGGGGATTAATTCAAAGTAAATCCCCACCTGGTTAAGGAACCCACGACACTGACTCGGCTCACCCCCAAAGCGCTGTGGAAGAGGGGCTGAACCGGTCATACCTCTGGACACCGCGGGTGCCGCATCAGCCGCGGCGGTAGGCACAGCAAGCGGAACAGCAGCGGGAGTGGCCACCGGAGTGACAACCGGCCTAATAACACCAGGAGTAAGGTGCGCGGTGCGTGCCAGCAGAGTTTGCAACGCCTGAGCGAACTGATCCAACAGGAGATCCTGTTGATCCAGTCTGGCGACCAACATTGGAAGTGAAGGCGTACCTGCACCGTCAGGATTCATGGCACTTGTGTAATGTCAGGGCAGGGCTGTGGAACGGACAGGTAGGCCTAGTGGCAGGGTAACGCACTGGCTGACGACAACCACCACCAACAGACTGAAGTCCCTCAGGGCGCGGAGTCTAAGTCCCAGGCTGCCCTTCACCAGAGCCCCTGATGGTGGGGATGGACTTGACGCAACCAGGGACCAGGTCGCGGCCCCCGAGATACCCCAGCTGCGGTAATGGCCGCCGCCAATGGCATGTAGCTGGTGAGAATGACAATAGCGTAGTCAGACAAGCCGGGTCAATAACAACGGGACAAAACAGTACAGAACAGTAGACAGAGAATCACAGGTCACGGGCCGGGTTCAGCAACGGAAGGTCAGATCAAAGGGAAACACAGAGAATGGTCTTAGTCACAAGCCGAGTCAGAATACCAGAAGAGTCATGAGCATATACACAGAGCTGTAGCAAGACCAAGACACAAGACACAAGTGCAAAGAGCATGTGCAGATCCCAGGCTTATATGTACTCAGCCACACCCCTCTGGGGGATGGACCTCAGAGACCTGAAGGCATAAAAGATTCCCATCATGCTCAGCAGAAATCCAAGATGGATGCTAGCACATGAAGTAACAAAACCTCTGGGAAAAGGTAGGACCTTGACACAGGGCCCTCGAACCCCTCGTGTATTGAATTGTATTATTACTGTACTGTCTCGTGTACTGTCTCCCATTATAATGTACAGCGCTGAGCAAACTGTTGGCGCTATATAAATACTGTATAATAATATAATAATAATAATCATCCAGACAATTACAGAATTCCCCAATCTTCTAACATTTACTGGGAGACATCCCTATTTAAAGAGAAGAGGGTCTGGGATTCCTAGATCGCCAAGAGTCTGGTATGACCAATTTACACCCCCAAATAATATTGATTCCTTTATGTGAAAATTTGCTGGGGGTCCCCCTGCCTTAAGGCAAATGCCCTCTTGCCTCTTTATTAAAATAAAAGCCCTGGCTATGGAGAGATGGGTCTTTTTCAAGCGTTTACAGATGCTAAGTAACAAAGTAGCCACTTTATTCACCAGGTTTCACCAAACCTTTGAAAAATATCACACAGCACCTTTAATGGGAAAACTGCGTAGTGTGCTATGTGGGAGCTACTACTATCCCTTTTCATTCAAGAGAAAGCAGACCTTCTCATAAGGAGGAAGCAATTCGCCGACTGTGCTTTTGTTGTCAGAGAAAGAGCATTATCTATTGGTTCCATTCCAGATTCTATTATAGGACTTTAAGCACCAGGAGCCAACTGGGTCAGTCTGTACCAAATGCGAGCTGGTTTGTAGCTTGTATAAAAGACTATTAAGATCTAAGCCCTGGCTTATGAATATATGTCATCCCCACTAACTGGAAGACAGCCAGACTGTTCTTGAAAAGAAAGCAAAAGCTGACAGCCTGCAAGTGTTTTATATGGTTATCTGGTGATAGAAACAGAGCACTGCGCTGAAAGAAAATATTTTAATTGTTTCATTTTCCTGTTGAGCCAGTAAGCACATCTTCAATTAACTGTATACACATGTTGTCTGTTTTCATTTCTGGTCAGAAAGATTGGGGTTGACAGTTTCCAATGCCTAGATAAGTAGCTGAATAATGGCCACCACACACAGACAGGATTTTACTGAAAATGTACAAATTTCTAATATTTAAACATTCTTTAAAGCTGAATTACAAGCAAACATCTAGATACGCAGAATTAAAAATATGTATGGAAGCGGTTTTACCTGCCAAAGGATTTGTATTTTATCCATTTATTCTTGAGATTTCTGCAAACGCAGCATAGGCCTGTTTGCCAAGGGAGGGGACCTAATCATTCTCTGCTGCAGTTTCACTTACAGGTTTCCACTCTGCTCACCACTCAGCGACTGGACAACGAAGGGAGAAGCAGCAGACTGTGCTACTTCTCACCTGCCTCCCTGAGTTCTGCTGTACAGAGACTCTTAATAGGTCAAATTCAGGAATTTACTCTGCTTGTATTTAAAAAAATGTACATATTTTATGATGCATTCTTTATACAGACCTACATTAAAGTCATAAGAAAGGGTAAAATCAGCACTGTTTAACCCCTTGACACCGACGTCACACAAATATGCGGCCTCACAGAACTGGGCTTTTTCCGCATATTTGCATACCTGTCTTTGCGCTGGGAGCGCACTGCACAGCACACTCCCAGCACAAAAACCAGGGTGTCACTGACAGCCCCGGGTCCCGTTCTAACGATCGAGACCCGGGACTCCAAATCCCGGGTCACATGATTGCTGTGATAGCCTCTGATTGGCTATCACAGTGATCAGTCACTGTACAGCCCAGCACCCTTGTTTTTTTTTCTCTCTATGAATAGAGGAGAGAGGTGCATTGTATCTCTCTAACTCCTGGCATAGAGGGGGAAAAAAATGTTTGTAAAAAAAAAAAGATAAATATTTAAAAGTAAAATAAAACATAAAGAAAACATACCTAGATCAAGGTTTGATCTAGTTCAGTTTCAGTTTCAGGGTAAGTGTTTAGATCAAGATCAAAAAGGTCAGGGTCAAAGGTCAGGATTTTTTTTTAAAAAATTGGTATTAGTGTCAGTGTGTTTTAGGTAAACAAAAAACATAAAACAAAATGCGCACTATTGTTTCTGGGCTGTACTACGGGTACAAACAACAAATAACATACACATATATGTATCGCTGCGATCCTCAAGAGCTGGAAAATTTATATTGGGTTGTTCTTTGGTGGTAGGTTATGGTAGTAATTAGAGATGAGCGAATCGAACTAGGCGAAGTGGAATTCGTTTCGAATATTAGGAAAATTTCGATTCGCGACGAATCCGAAAATTAGCAGACTTCGGATGCGCGAATCGAAATTTTTCCTAAAATGGCGGCGACATGTGCGGCGACGGAGCGGGGATGTCTGGGAAGGCGCGCAGACAAGGCGCGCTGACCCATAATGCATTCATTCATGACATGTGATCGCATTAGCCAATAAGCAGCCAGCCAGCCAGCACTGTGTAATGGTCGAGATATAAATGGCGGCCATTTTAGAATTCTCCATTTGCCTCCAGTCATTCAACAGAGGCAGACCTGGCTGTATTGAGGGAGAGAGTTAGGGACACAGAAACGTTACTTAGGGCCACAGAAACGTTACTTAGGGCCACAGAAACGTTACTTAGGGCCACAGAAACGTTACTTAGGGCCACAGAATCGTTACTTAGGGCCACAGAATCGTTACTTAGGGCCACAGAATCATTACTTAGGGCCACAGAATCGTTACTTAGGGCCACAGAAACGTTACTTAGGGCCACAGAATCGTTACTTAGGGCCACAGAATCGTTACTTAGGGCCACAGAAACGTTACTTAGGGCCACAGAAACGTTACTTAGGGCCACAGAATTGTTACTTAGGGACAGACACAGAATTGTTACTGAGGGACACAGAATTGTTACTGAGGGCCACAGAAACGTTACTTAGGGCCACAGAAACGTTACTTAGGGACACAGAATTGTTACTCAGGGACAGACACAGAATTGTTACTGAGGGACACAGAATTGTTACTGAGGGACACAGAACCGTTACTTAGGGCCACAGAAACGTTACTTAGGGACACAGAATTGTTACTCAGGGACAGACACAGAATTGTTACTGAGGGACACAGAATTGTTACTGAGGGACACAGAACCGTTACTTAGGGCCACAGAAACGTTACTTAGGGCCACAGAATCGTTACTTAGGGCCGCAGAAACATTACTTAGGGCCACAGAAACGTTACTTAGGGCCACAGAATTGTTACTTAGGGACAGACACAGAATTGTTACTGAGGGACACAGAATTGTTACTGAGGGCCACAGAACCGTTACTTAGGGCCACAGAAACGTTACTTAGGGACACAGAATTGTTACTCAGGGACAGACACAGAATTGTTACTGAGGGACACAGAATTGTTACTGAGGGACACAGAACCGTTACTTAGGGCCACAGAAACGTTACTTAGGGACACAGAATTGTTACTCAGGGACAGACACAGAATTGTTACTTAGGGCCACAGAATCGTTACTTAGGGCTACAGAATCGTTACTTAGGGCCACAGAAACGTTACTTAGGGCCACAGAAACGTTACTTAGGGCCACAGAATTGTTACTTAGGGACAGACACAGAATTGTTACTGAGGGACACAGAATTGTTACTGAGGGCCACAGAAACGTTACTTAGGGCCACAGAAACGTTACTTAGGGCCACAGAATTGTTACTTAGGGACAGACACAGAATTGTTACTGAGGGACACAGAATTGTTACTGAGGGACACAGAATTGTTACTCAGGGACACAGAATTGTTACTCAGGGACACAGAATTGTTACTGAGGGACACAGAATTGTTACTCAGAGACAGACACAGAATTGTTACTGAGGGACACAGAATTGTTACTGAGGGACACAGAATTGTTACTGAGGGACACAGAATTGTTACTCAGGGACACAGAATCGTTGAATTAAAGAGTATGTCAGACAACATGCAGAGGAGTGGCAGAGGAGGCAATGTTTTAGGAGCAATCAGACGTGGCAGCAGAGGAAGGGGCCAAGGCAGCACTAGTCGCAGCCAGAGGCCAGTGCTCCCGGTGTCATCCAGCGGTCGTGTCTCCACCGACAACCCTGCCGTCATCGATTGGTTGGCTCGGTCGTCTTCCTCTTCCCAGGTCACCTCTGACACCTACAGCCAACGGTCGGTGGGTACGTCAGACACAACCGTTAGTTGGCATGGCCCGGGAGCAAGCCCACTGAAATCACGTGTCCTCTACCTGCCCCTGTCCTTTGGTGTTCCCTCACCAAGCGAAGTATCGCATGCTGTGGGCTCAGCCCCACTGTACAGTGAGGAAGAGCTAACAGAGGGCGGTCAGGAATGGGGGGAGACATCTGCCTCTTCAGCAGCCAGGCGAAGAAGTAGTGGCGAGGAGAGTGGCTCGGTAGCCGGTCTAGAGACAGGTCTGTCTCCTGACCCACACGCAGCCGAGGGGGCTAGTAGTGAGGCGGAGACCCTAATTGATGATGATGAGGCTGATCGCACTTGGCAGCCTCGTCGTCATCAGGCTATTGCTTCCGCATCATCAGGAGAAGAGGGTGGCAGCTTGGCAGCGAGCAAAACAGTCGGTGGGTTGCCCAGGAGGCAGCAGGGTCGCAGCAGTGTCAGTGGAGGCAAACGGCCACGGAGTAGAGCACCAGCTCCACTGCAGCCTACCACCACAGCCAGTAGTGGTGCCGGTGTGCACGGAGGAAGTAGCAGTCAGCCAGTGAGGAGTATCGGGGGCAAAGTTTCCGACTCGGCGGTGTGGCAATTTTTCGTCAAGCCGCCAGAGGAAGTAAACGTAGCCGTATGTCGACTATGTGGCCAGAAAGTCAAGCGTGGCCAGGGGGCCCATGTTGGGACTACAGCGTTCCGTCAGCATATGCAGCGTCGCCATTTGGTGGCCTGGGAAAACCATGATAAAGATACGGCGGTTCTGCCTGCCCCAGCCCCCGCTCCATCACCCGCTCCGTTACTTGCTCCGTCACCCGACGTCAATCGCCCTCTATCAGCCAGTCAAGGCTCCAACACCTCTGCTGAGGGGAGTTGTCGCTCGTTGGCATCTTCCGGTCGTTCAGATGCTCCTTCTCCTGCTACTCCTCTTCACGGATTCCGTCAGCAGTCTTTCTTGGAATCCGTTTCCAAGAGACAACAGTTTGCGAGCACGCACCCGACGGTGCAAAAGCTGAACGTCCTTCTGTCCAAGTTGCTGGTGCTGCAGTCCCTCCCTTTCCAAGTGGTGGACTCAGCACCTTTCCGAGAAATGATGGCTTGTGCCGCGCCGCGGTGGAGAGTGCCAAGCCGTCATTTCTTCGCCAAAAAGGCAGTGCCAGCCCTGCATTCACATGTAGAAGAGATGGTGGGCCAGTCTTTGAGCATGTTGGTCTCTGCCAAAGTGCACGGCAGCGCCGACGTGTGGAGCTGTAACTACGGTCAGGGACAGTACATGTCATTTACGGCCCACTGGGTGAACGTGGTGCCGTCACAGCCGCACCAGCAACTTGGACAGGTCACGCCGCTTTTGCCTCCACGTTTGCACGTCCTTGGTCCACAAAAGATGTCCGCCTCTACCACCTCTTCTTCCGCCGTGTCCTCAGCCGCCACCTCCGTGCCAAGTCCCATTACCCGACCGGCATATCACATGTGCAGGGCGCAACGGTGTCACGCTGTGCTGCACCTGGTATGCCTTGGCGAACGTAGTCACACAGGGGAGGAACTTCTCAGTGTAATGAACAGAGAAATCGACAGATGGCTGTCTCCGCGCAAACTGAAAATCAGAACCATGTTGACCGACAACGGAAAGAACATGGTGTCTGCTCTGCGTCAAGGAAGGTTGTGCCATGCGCCATGCATGGCTCACGTGTTCAATCTGGTTGTCAAGCGGTTCCTAAAATCCACCATCCCACTGCAAGACATCCTTAAAATGTCACGTAAACTTTGCATGCATTTCAGCCATTCCTACACCGCAAAGCACACCCTCCTTGAGCTGCAGCGGCAGAACGGAATTCCACAGCATCGCCTGATCTGCGACGTTGCAACAAGGTGGAATTCAACCCTACACATGGTAGACCGCCTTTACGAACAGCGAAAGGCCATCACCGATTTCCTGATGTTACAAGCGGATAAAGGTACTCCCCTGTGTAACTTCGATGTCAGCCATTGGCAGCTCATGCGTGACACCTGCCGCTTGCTCAGGCCCTTTGAGGAGGCCACGCTATTCGTTAGTCGGCAGGACTATGGGATGAACGACGTCATTCCTCTGTTGCACGTCCTGGAACAAATGCTGTGGTTTTTCCACTCAGCGGACAGGAGTGGAGGAGCAGGAGCATCTGGTAGAGGAGGAGGAGGAGGAGACAGAGGACCCAGACGCACCGTGGCAGTATGCTGTGGAGATGGAGGCAGGGAGTCCCTCGCATTCCTTGGCACAAATGGCCCATAGCATGCTCGGTTGCTTGCGTAGCGACAGCCGAATAATAACCATCAGACAGAGGGATGACTTTTGGCTGTCCACCTTGTTGGACCCTCGCTACCGTTTAAGAATGGTGGCCTTTTTCACACCTGCTGAGAGGGAGGCCAAAATAACGTACTATAAAAACCACCTATGTAGTCAGTTGGTCTCTGCCTTTGTGCGCCAACGTCCATCCTCAGACACTGTGGGCCCTGTGCGCTCGCGTTCCGCTGCCATGGCAGCAGGGGAGGGGTGGGGTGGTAGGAGCAGTGGCAGCTCCACCAGCAGCGGCTGCCTCAGTCTGCAGTCAATGATGAGTAGCTTTCTTCACCAGCGCAGTGAGGAAACTACTAACCAGCCGCAGCAGCAGCAGCATCAGGTGGACCTGGAGCAGGACCTCAAACAACAGGCTTGGGCCTACTTGGACAGCACCCTGCCAACCGAGGTAGACAATCCCCTTGACTACTGGGCAACGAAACTTGACCTTTGGCCCCAACTAGCTGAATTTGCCCTTGAAAGGCTGTCATGCCCGGCCAGTAGCGTGGCATCGGAGCGCGTGTTTAGTGCGGCAGGAGGTATTGTAACTCCGCGGAAGACACGACTGTTCACCCAAAGTGTGGAGAGACTCACGTTTGTGAAAATGAATCAGGCGTGGATTAGTCTGGATTTCAAACCACCAGTTCCTGACACAACTGACTAAATCCGCCAAGAATCATGCCCCAAACATGTGCCACTTTCAGGTCTCCTCACACTGCTGGTGTGTTCCATTTTTTGTCATAGGGTGCTGGCAGATTACGGGCCTCCCATAGCTGCTGCCAGGCCCCTAATCTGCCATGGGCCCCTGTACCACCTCCTCATGCTGCTGCCAGGTCCAGAGTCTATCATGGGTCCCTGTACGGCCTCCCATTGCTGCTGTCTCCATCGCCACACTCTGCCATGTGCCACTTTCAGGTCTCCTCACACACTGCTGGTGTGTTCCATTTTTTGTCATAGGGTGCTGGCAGATTACGGGCCTCCCATAGCTGCTGCCAGGCCCCTAATCTGCCATGGGCCCCTGTACCGCCTCCTCATGCTGCTGCCAGGTCCAGAGTCTCTCATGGGTCCCTGTACGGCCTCCCATTGCTGCTGTCTCCATCGCCACACTCTACCATGTGCCACTTTCAGGTCTCCTCACACACTGCTGGTGTGTTCCATTTTTTGTCATAGGGTGCTGGCAGATTACGGGCCTCCCATAGCTGCTGCCAGGCCCCTAATCTGCCATGGGCCCCTGTACCGCCTCCTCATGCTGCTGCCAGGTCCAGAGTCTCTCATGGGTCCCTGTACGGCCTCCCATTGCTGCTGTCTCCATCGCCACACTCTGCCATGTGCCACTTTCAGGTCTCCTCACACTGCTGGTGTGTTCCATTTTTTGTCATAGGGTGCTGGCAGATTACGGGCCTCCCATAGCTGCTGCCAGGCCCCTAATCTGCCATG
This sequence comes from Staurois parvus, assembly GCF_062004578.1. Taxonomy (NCBI): domain Eukaryota; kingdom Metazoa; phylum Chordata; class Amphibia; order Anura; family Ranidae; genus Staurois; species Staurois parvus. The sequence continues at coordinate 4,621,213 of NW_028318510.1, forward strand.
GGCCCCTGTACCGCCTCCTCATGCTGCTGCCAGGTCCAGAGTCTCTCATGGGTCCCTGTACGGCCTCCCATTGCTGCTGTCTCTATCGCCACACTCTGCCATGTGCCACTTTCAGGTCTCCTCACACACTGCTGGTGTGTTCCATTTTTTGTCATAGGGTGCTGGCAGATTACGGGCCTCCCATAGCTGCTGCCAGGCCCCTAATCTGCCATGGGCCCCTGTACCGCCTCCTCATGCTGCTGCCAGGTCCAGAGTCTCTCATGGGTCCCTGTACGGCCTCCCATTACTGCTGTCTCCATCGCCACACTCTGCCAAGTGCCACTTTCAGGTCTCCTCACACACTGCTGGTGTGTTCCATTTTTTGTCATAGGGTGCTGGCAGATTACGGGCCTCCCGTAGCTGCTGCCAGGCCCCTAATCTGCCATGGGCCCCTGTACCGCCTCTTCATGTTGCTGCCAGGTCCAGAGTCTCTCATGGGTCCCTGTACGGCCTCCCATTGCTGCTGTCTCCATCGCCACACTCTGCCATGTGCCACTTTCAGGTCTCCTCACACACTGCTGGTGTGTTCCATTTTTTGTCATAGGGTGCTGGCAGATTACGGGCCTCCCATAGCTGCTGCCAGGCCCCTAATCTGCCATGGGCCCCTGTACCGCCTCCTTATGCTGCTGCCAGGTCCAGAGTCTCTCATGGGTCCCTGTACGGCCTCCCATTGCTGCTGTCTCCATCGCCACACTCTGCCATGTGCCACTTTCAGGTCTCCTCACACTGCTGGTGTGTTCCATTTTTTGTCATAGGGTGCTGGCAGATTACGGGCCTCCCATAGCTGCTGCCAGGCCCCTAATCTGCCATGGGCCCCTGTACCGCCTCCTCATGCTGCTGCCAGGTCCACAGTGTCTCATGGGTCCCTGTACGGCCTCCCATTGCTGCTGTCTCCATCGCCACACTCTGCCATGTGCCACTTTCAGGTCTCCTCACACACTGCTGGTGTGTTCCATTTTTTGTCATAGGGTGCTGGAAGATTACGGGCCTCCCATAGCTGCTGCCAGGCCCCTAATCTGCCATGGGCCCCTGTACCGCCTCCTCATGCTGCTGCCAGGTCCAGATTCTCTCATGGGTCCCTGTACGGCCTCCCATTGCTGCTGTCTCCATCGCCACACTCTGCCATGTGCCACTTTCAGGTCTCCTCACACACTGCTGGTGTGTTCCATTTTTTGTCATAGGGTGCTGGCAGATTACGGGCCTCCCATAGCTGCTGCCAGGCCCCTAATCTGCCATGGGCCCCTGTACCGCCTCCTCATGCTGCTGCCAGGTCCACAGTGTCTCATGGGTCCCTGTACGGCCTCCCATTGCTGCTGTCTCCATCGCCACACTCTGCCATGTGCCACTTTCAGGTCTCCTCACACTGCTGGTGTGTTCCATTTTTTGTCATAGGGTGCTGGCAGATTACGGGCCTCCCATAGCTGCTGCCAGGCCCCTAATCTGCCATGGGCCCCTGTACCGCCTCCTCATGCTGCTGCCAGGTCCAGAGTCTCTCATGGGTCCCTGTACGGCCTCCCATTGCTGCTGTCTCCATCGCCACACTCTGCCATGTGCCACTTTCAGGTCTCCTCACACACTGCTGGTGTGTTCCATTTTTTGTCATAGGGTGCTGGCAGATTACGGGCCTCCCATAGCTGCTGCCAGGCCCCTAATCTGCCATGGGCCCCTGTACCACCTCCTCATGCTGCTGCCAGGTCCAGAGTCTATCATGGGTCCCTGTACGGCCTCCCATTGCTGCTGTCTCCATCGCCACACTCTGCCATGTGCCACTTTCAGGTCTCCTCACACACTGCTGGTGTGTTCCATTTTTTGTCATAGGGTGCTGGCAGATTACGGGCCTCCCATAGCTGCTGCCAGGCCCCTAATCTGCCATGGGCCCCTGTACCGCCTCCTCATGCTGCTGCCAGGTCCAGAGTCTCTCATGGGTCCCTGTACGGCCTCCCATTGCTGCTGTCTCCATCGCCACACTCTACCATGTGCCACTTTCAGGTCTCCTCACACACTGCTGGTGTGTTCCATTTTTTGTCATAGGGTGCTGGCAGATTACGGGCCTCCCATAGCTGCTGCCAGGCCCCTAATCTGCCATGGGCCCCTGTACCGCCTCCTCATGCTGCTGCCAGGTCCAGAGTCTCTCATGGGTCCCTGTACGGCCTCCCATTGCTGCTGTCTCCATCGCCACACTCTGCCATGTGCCACTTTCAGGTCTCCTCACACTGCTGGTGTGTTCCATTTTTTGTCATAGGGTGCTGGCAGATTACGGGCCTCCCATAGCTGCTGCCAGGCCCCTAATCTGCCATGGGCCCCTGTACCGCCTCCTCATGCTGCTGCCAGGTCCACAGTGTCTCATGGGTCCCTGTACGGCCTCCCATTGCTGCTGTCTCCATCGCCACACTCTGCCATGTGCCACTTTCAGGTCTCCTCACACACTGCTGGTGTGTTTCATTTCTTGTCATAGGGTGCTGGCAGATTACGGGCCTCCCATAGCTGCTGCCAGGCCCCTAATCTGCCATGGGCCCCTGTACCGCCTCCTCATGCTGCTGCCAGGTCCAGAGTCTCTCATGGGTCCCTGTACGGCCTCCCATTGCTGCTGTCTCTATCGCCACACTCTGCCATGTGCCACTTTCAGGTCTCCTCACACACTGCTGGTGTGTTCCATTTTTTGTCATAGGGTGCTGGCAGATTACGGGCCTCCCATAGCTGCTGCCAGGCCCCTAATCTGCCATGGGCCCCTGTACCGCCTCCTCATGCTGCTGCCAGGTCCAGAGTCTCTCATGGGTCCCTGTACGGCCTCCCATTGCTGCTGTCTCCATCGCCACACTCTGCCATGTGCCACTTTCAGGTCTCCTCACACACTGCTGGTGTGTTCCATTTTTTGTCATAGGGTGCTGGCAGATTACGGGCCTCCCGTAGCTGCTGCCAGGCCCCTAATCTGCCATGGGCCCCTGTACCGCCTCTTCATGTTGCTGCCAGGTCCAGAGTCTCTCATGGGTCCCTGTACGGCTTCCCATTGCTGCTGTCTCCATCGCCACACTCTGCCATGTGCCACTTTCAGGTCTCCTCACACACTGCTGGTGTGTTCCATTTTTTGTCATAGGGTGCTGGCAGATTACGGGCCTCCCATAGCTGCTGCCAGGCCCCTAATCTGCCATGGGCCCCTGTACCGCCTCCTTTTGCTGCTGCCAGGTCCAGAGTCTCTCATGGGTCCCTGTACGGCCTCCCATTGCTGCTGTCTCCATCGCCACACTCTGCCATGTGCCACTTTCAGGTCTCCTCACACTGCTGGTGTGTTCCATTTTTTGTCATAGGGTGCTGGCAGATTACGGGCCTCCCATAGCTGCTGCCAGGCCCCTAATCTGCCATGGGCCCCTGTACCGCCTCCTCATGCTGCTGCCAGGTCCACAGTGTCTCATGGGTCCCTGTACGGCCTCCCATTGCTGCTGTCTCCATCGCCACACTCTGCCATGTGCCACTTTCAGGTCTCCTCACACACTGCTGGTGTGTTCCATTTTTTGTCATAGGGTGCTGGCAGATTACGGGCCTCCCATAGCTGCTGCCAGGCCCCTAATCTGCCATGGGCCCCTGTACCGCCTCCTCATGCTGCTGCCAGGTCCAGATTCTCTCATGGGTCCCTGTACGGCCTCCCATTGCTGCTGTCTCCATCGCCACACTCTGCCATGTGCCACTTTCAGGTCTCCTCACACACTGCTGGTGTGTTCCATTTTTTGTCATAGGGTGCTGGCAGATTACGGGCCTCCCATAGCTGCTGCCAGGCCCCTAATCTGCCATGGGCCCCTGTACCGCCTCCTCATGCTGCTGCCAGGTCCACAGTGTCTCATGGGTCCCTGTACGGCCTCCCATTGCTGCTGTCTCCATCGCCACACTCTGCCATGTGCCACTTTCAGGTCTCCTCACAATGCTGGTGTGTTCCATTTTTTGTCATAGGGTGCTGGCAGATTACGGGCCTCCCATAGCTGCTGCCAGGCCCCTAATCTGCCATGGGCCCCTGTACCGCCTCCTCATGCTGCTGCCAGGTCCAGAGTCTCTCATGGGTCCCTGTACGGCCTCCCATTGCTGCTGTCTCCATCGCCACACTCTGCCATGTGCCACTTTCAGGTCTCCTCACACACTGCTGGTGTGTTCCATTTTTTGTCATAGGGTGCTGGCAGATTACGGGCCTCCCATAGCTGCTGCCAGGCCCCTAATCTGCCATGGGCCCCTGTACCGCCTCCTCATGCTGCTGCCAGGTCCAGATTCTCTCATGGGTCCCTGTACGGCCTCCCATTGCTGCTGTCTCCATCGCCACACTCTGCCATGTGCCACTTTCAGGTCTCCTCACACACTGCTGGTGTGTTCCATTTTTTGTCATAGGGTGCTGGCAGATTACGGGCCTCCCATAGCTGCTGCCAGGCCCCTAATCTGCCATGGGCCCCTGTACCGCCTCCTCATGCTGCTGCCAGGTCCACAGTGTCTCATGGGTCCCTGTACGGCCTCCCATTGCTGCTGTCTCCATCGCCACACTCTGCCATGTGCCACTTTCAGGTCTCCTCACACTGCTGGTGTGTTCCATTTTTTGTCATAGGGTGCTGGCAGATTACGGGCCTCCCATAGCTGCTGCCAGGCCCCTAATCTGCCATGGGCCCCTGTACCACCTCCTCATGCTGCTGCCAGGTCCAGAGTCTCTCATGGGTCCCTGTACGGCCTCCCATTGCTGCTGTCTCCATCGCCACACTCTGCCATGTGCCACTTTCAGGTCTCCTCACACACTGCTGGTGTGTTCCATTTTTTGTCATAGGGTGCTGGCAGATTACGGGCCTCCCATAGCTGCTGCCAGGCCCCTAATCTGCCATGGGCCCCTGTACCGCCTCCTCATGCTGCTGCCAGGTCCAGAGTCTCTCATGGGTCCCTGTACGGCCTACCATTGCTGCTGTCTCCATCGCCACACTCTGCCATGTGCCACTTTCAGGTCTCCTCACACACTGCTGGTGTGTTCCATTTTTTGTCATAGGGTGCTGGCAGATTACGGGCCTCCCATAGCTGCTGCCAGGCCCCTAATCTGCCATGGGCCCCTGTACCGCCTCCTCATGCTGCTGCCAGGTCCAGAGTCTCTCATGGGTCCCTGTACGGCCTCCCATTGCTGCTGTCTCCATCGCCACACTCTGCCATGTGCCACTTTCAGGTCTCCTCACACACTGCTGGTGTGTTCCATTTTTTGTCATAGGGTGCTGGCAGATTACGGGCCTCCCATAGCTGCTGCCAGGCCCCTAATCTGCCATGGGCCCCTGTACCGCCTCCTCATGCTGCTGCCAGGTCCAGAGTCTCTCATGGGTCCCTGTACGGCCTCCCATTGCTGCTGTCTCCATCGCCACACTCTGCCATGTGCCACTTTCAGGTCTCCTCACACACTGCTGGTGTGTTCCATTTTTTGTCATAGGGTGCTGGCAGATTACGGGCCTCCCGTAGCTGCTGCCAGGCCCCTAATCTGCCATGGGCCCCTGTACCGCCTCTTCATGTTGCTGCCAGGTCCAGAGTCTCTCATGGGTCCCTGTACGGCCTCCCATTGCTGCTGTCTCCATCGCCACACTCTGCCATGTGCCACTTTCAGGTCTCCTCACACACTGCTGGTGTGTTCCATTTTTTGTCATAGGGTGCTGGCAGATTACGGGCCTCCCATAGCTGCTGCCAGGCCCCTAATCTGCCATGGGCCCCTGTACCGCCTCCTTATGCTGCTGCCAGGTCCAGAGTCTCTCATGGGTCCCTGTACGGCCTCCCATTGCTGCTGTCTCCATCGCCACACTCTGCCATGTGCCACTTTCAGGTCTCCTCACACTGCTGGTGTGTTCCATTTTTTGTCATAGGGTGCTGGCAGATTACGGGCCTCCCATAGCTGCTGCCAGGCCCCTAATCTGCCATGGGCCCCTGTACCGCCTTCTCATGCTTCTGCCAGGTCCACAGTGTCTCATGGGTCCCTGTACGGCCTCCCATTGCTGCTGTCTCCATCGCCACACTCTGCCATGTGCCACTTTCAGGTCTCCTCACACACTGCTGGTGTGTTCCATTTTTTGTCATAGGGTGCTGGCAGATTACGGGCCTCCCATAGCTGCTGCCAGGCCCCTAATCTGCCATGGGCCCCTGTACCGCCTCCTCATGCTGCTGCCAGGTCCACAGTGTCTCATGGGTCCCTGTACGGCCTCCCATTGCTGCTGTCTCCATCGCCACACTCTGCCATGTGCCACTTTCAGGTCTCCTCACACTGCTGGTGTGTTCCATTTTTTGTCATAGGGTGCTGGCAGATTACGGGCCTCCCATAGCTGCTGCCAGGCCCCTAATCTGCCATGGGCCCCTGTACCGCCTCCTCATGCTGCTGCCAGGTCCAGAGTCTCTCATGGGTCCCTGTACGGCCTCCCATTGCTGCTGTCTCTATCGCCACACTCTGCCATGTGCCACTTTCAGGTCTCCTCACACACTGCTGGTGTGTTCCATTTTTTGTCATAGGGTGCTGGCAGATTACGGGCCTCCCATAGCTGCTGCCAGGCCCCTAATCTGCCATGGACCCCTGTACCGTCTCCTCATGCTGCTGCCAGGTCCAGAGTCTCTCATGGGTCCCTGTACGGCCTCCCATTGCTGCTGTCTCCATCGCCACACTCTGCCATGTGCCACTTTCGCGTCTCCTCACACACTGCTGGTGTGTTCCATTTTTTGTCATAGGGTGCTGGCAGATTACGGGCCTCCCATAGCTGCTGCCAGGCCCCTAATCTGCCATGGGCCCCTGTACCGCCTCCTCATGCTGCTGCCAGGTCCAGAGTCTCTCATGGGTCCCTGTACGGCCTCCCATTGCTGCTGTCTCCATCGCCACACTCTGCCATGTGCCACTTTCAGGTCTCCTCACACACTGCTGGTGTGTTCCATTTTTTGTCATAGGGTGCTGGCAGATTACGGGCCTCCCATAGCTGCTGCCAGGCCCCTAATCTGCCATGGGCCCCTGTACCGCCTCCTCATGCTGCTGCCAGGTCCAGAGTCTCTCATGGGTCCCTGTACGGCCTCCCATTGCTGCTGTCTCCATCGCCACACTCTACCATGTGCCACTTTCAGGTCTCCTCACACACTGCTGGTGTGTTCCATTTTTTGTCATAGGGTGCTGGCAGATTACGGGCCTCCCATAGCTGCTGCCAGGCCCCTAATCTGCCATGGGCCCCTGTACCGCCTCCTCATGCTGCTGCCAGGTCCAGAGTCTCTCATGGGTCCCTGTACGGCCTCCCATTGCTGCTGTCTCCATCGCCACACTCTGCCATGTGCCACTTTCAGGTCTCCTCACACTGCTGGTGTGTTCCATTTTTTGTCATAGGGTGCTGGCAGATTACGGGCCTCCCATAGCTGCTGCCAGGCCCCTAATCTGCTATGGGCCCCTGTACCGCCTCCTCATGCTGCTGCCAGGTCCACAGTGTCTCATGGGTCCCTGTACGGCCTCCCATTGCTGCTGTCTCCATCGCCACACTCTGCCATGTGCCACTTTCAGGTCTCCTCACACACTGCTGGTGTGTTCCATTTCTTGTCATAGGGTGCTGGCAGATTACGGGCCTCCCATAGCTGCTGCCAGGCCCCTAATCTGCCATGGGCCCCTGTACCGCCTCCTCATGCTGCTGCCAGGTCCAGAGTCTCTCATGGGTCCCTGTACGGCCTCCCATTGCTGCTGTCTCTATCGCCACACTCTGCCATGTGCCACTTTCAGGTCTCCTCACACACTGCTGGTGTGTTCCATTTTTTGTCATAGGGTGCTGGCAGATTACGGGCCTCCCATAGCTGCTGCCAGGCCCCTAATCTGCCATGGGCCCCTGTACCGCCTCCTCATGCTGCTGCCAGGTCCAGAGTCTCTCATGGGTCCCTGTACGGCCTCCCATTGCTGCTGTCTCCATCGCCACACTCTGCCATGTGCCACTTTCAGGTCTCCTCACACACTGCTGGTGTGTTCCATTTTTTGTCATAGGGTGCTGGCAGATTACGGGCCTCCCGTAGCTGCTGCCAGGCCCCTAATCTGCCATGGGCCCCTGTACCGCCTCTTCATGTTGCTGCCAGGTCCAGAGTCTCTCATGGGTCCCTGTACGGCCTCCCATTGCTGCTGTCTCCATCGCCACACTCTGCCATGTGCCACTTTCAGGTCTCCTCACACACTGCTGGTGTGTTCCATTTTTTGTCATAGGGTGCTGGCAGATTACGGGCCTCCCATAGCTGCTGCCAGGCCCCTAATCTGCCATGGGCCCCTGTACCGCCTCCTTATGCTGCTGCCAGGTCCAGAGTCTCTCATGGGTCCCTGTACGGCCTCCCATTGCTGCTGTCTCCATCGCCACACTCTGCCATGTGCCACTTTCAGGTCTCCTCACACTGCTGGTGTGTTCCATTTTTTGTCATAGGGTGCTGGCAGATTACGGGCCTCCCATAGCTGCTGCCAGGCCCCTAATCTGCCATGGGCCCCTGTACCGCCTCCTCATGCTGCTGCCAGGTCCACAGTGTCTCATGGGTCCCTGTACGGCCTCCCATTGCTGCTGTCTCCATCGCCACACTCTGCCATGTGCCACTTTCAGGTCTCCTCACACACTGCTGGTGTGTTCCATTTTTTGTCATAGGGTGCTGGCAGATTACGGGCCTCCCATAGCTGCTGCCAGGCCCCTAATCTGCCATGGGCCCCTGTACCGCCTCCTCATGCTGCTGCCAGGTCCAGATTCTCTCATGGGTCCCTGTACGGCCTCCCATTGCTGCTGTCTCCATCGCCACACTCTGCCATGTGCCACTTTCAGGTCTCCTCACACACTGCTGGTGTGTTCCATTTTTTGTCATAGGGTGCTGGCAGATTACGGGCCTCCCATAGCTGCTGCCAGGCCCCTAATCTGCCATGGGCCCCTGTACCGCCTCCTCATGCTGCTGCCAGGTCCACAGTGTCTCATGGGTCCCTGTACGGCCTCCCATTGCTGCTGTCTCCATCGCCACACTCTGCCATGTGCCACTTTCAGGTCTCCTCACACTGCTGGTGTGTTCCATTTTTTGTCATAGGGTGCTGGCAGATTACGGGCCTCCCATAGCTGCTGCCAGGCCCCTAATCTGCCATGGGCCCCTGTACCGCCTCCTCATGCTGCTGCCAGGTCCAGAGTCTCTCATGGGTCCCTGTACGGCCTCCCATTGCTGCTGTCTCCATCGCCACACTCTGCCATGTGCCACTTTCAGGTCTCCTCACACACTGCTGGTGTGTTCCATTTTTTGTCATAGGGTGCTGGCAGATTACGGGCCTCCCATAGCTGCTGCCAGGCCCCTAATCTGCCATGGGCCCCTGTACCACCTCCTCATGCTGCTGCCAGGTCCAGAGTCTATCATGGGTCCCTGTACGGCCTCCCATTGCTGCTGTCTCCATCGCCACACTCTGCCATGTGCCACTTTCAGGTCTCCTCACACACTGCTGGTGTGTTCCATTTCTTGTCATAGGGTGCTGGCAGATTACGGGCCTCCCATAGCTGCTGCCAGGCCCCTAATCTGCCATGGGCCCCTGTACCGCCTCCTCATGCTGCTGCCAGGTCCAGAGTCTCTCATGGGTCCCTGTACGGCCTCCCATTGCTGCTGTCTCCATCGCCACACTCTGCCATGTGCCACTTTCAGGTCTCCTCACACACTGCTGGTGTGTTCCATTTTTTGTCATAGGGTGCTGGCAGATTACGGGCCTCCCATAGCTGCTGCCAGGCCCCTAATCTGCCATGGGCCCCTGTACCGCCTCCTCATGCTGCTGCCAGGTCCAGAGTCTCTCATGGGTCCCTGTACGGCCTCCCATTGCTGCTGTCTCCATCGCCACACTCTGCCATGTGCCACTTTCAAGTCTCCTCACACACTGCTGGTGTGTTCCATTTTTTGTCATAGGGTGCTGGCAGATTACGGGCCTCCCATAGCTGCTGCCAGGCCCCTAATCTGCCATGGGCCCCTGTACCGCCTCCTCATGCTGCTGCCAGGTCCACAGTGTCTCATGGGTCCCTGTACGGCCTCCCATTGCTGCTGTCTCCATCGCCACACTCTGCCATGTGCCACTTTCAGGTCTCCTCACACTGCTGGTGTGTTCCATTTTTTGTCATAGGGTGCTGGCAGATTACGGGCCTCCCATAGCTGCTGCCAGGCCCCTAATCTGCCATGGGCCCCTGTACCGCCTCCTCATGCTGCTGCCAGGTCCAGAGTCTCTCATGGGTCCCTGTACGGCCTCCCATTGCTGCTGTCTCTATCGCCACACTCTGCCATGTGCCACTTTCAGGTCTCCTCACACAATGCTGGTGTGTTGCATTTTTTGTCATAGGGTGCTTGCAGATTACGGGCCTTCCATAGCTGCTGCCAGGCCCCTAATCTGCCATGGGCCCCTGTACCGCCTCCTCATGCTGCTGCCAGGTCCAGAGTCTCTCATGGGTCCCTGTACGGCCTCCCTTTGCTGCTGTCTCCATCGCCACACTCTGCCATGTGACACTTTCAGGTCTCCTCACACACTGCTGGTGTGTTCCATTTTTTGTCATAGGGTGCTGGCAGATTACGGGCCTCCCATAGCTGCTGCCAGGCCCCTAATCTGCCATGGGCCCCTGTACCGCCTCCTCATGCTGCTGCCAGGTCCAGAGTCTCTCATGGGTCCCTGTACGGCCTCCCATTGCTGCTGTCTCCATCGCCACACTCTGCCATGTGCCACTTTCAGGTCTCCTCACACACTGCTGGTGTGTTCCATTTTTTGTCATAGGGTGCTGGCAGATTACGGGCCTCCCATAGCTGCTGCCAGGCCCCTAATCTGCCATGGGCCCCTGTACCGCCTCCTCATGCTGCTGCCAGGTCCAGAGTCTCTCATGGGTCCCTGTACGGCCTCCCATTGCTGCTGTCTCCATCGCCACACTCTGCCATGTGCCACTTTCAGGTCTCCTCACACACTGCTGGTGTGTTCCATTTTTTGTCATAGGGTGCTGGCAGATTACGGGCCTCCCGTAGCTGCTGCCAGGCCCCTAATCTGCCATGGGCCCCTGTACCGCCTCTTCATGTTGCTGCCAGGTCCAGAGTCTCTCATGGGTCCCTGTACGGCCTCCCATTGCTGCTGTCTCCATCGCCACACTCTGCCATGTGCCACTTTCAGGTCTCCTCACACACTGCTGGTGTGTTCCATTTTTTGTCATAGGGTGCTGGCAGATTACGGGCCTCCCATAGCTGCTGCCAGGCCCCTAATCTGCCATGGGCCCCTGTACCGCCTCCTCATGCTGCTGCCAGGTCCAGATTCTCTCATGGGTCCCTGTACGGCCTCCCATTGCTGCTGTCTCCATCGCCACACTCTGCCATGTGCCACTTTCAGGTCTCCTCACACACTGCTGGTGTGTTCCATTTTTTGTCATAGGGTGCTGGCAGATTACGGGCCTCCCATAGCTGCTGCCAGGCCCGTAATCTGCCATGGGCCCCTGTACCGCCTCCTCATGCTGCTGCCAGGTCCACAGTGTCTCATGGGTCCCTGTACGGCCTCCCATTGCTGCTGTCTCCATCGCCACACTCTGTCATGTGCCACTTTCAGGTCTCCTCACACTGCTGGTGTGTTCCATTTTTTGTCATAGGGTGCTGGCAGATTACGGGCCTCCCATAGCTGCTGCCAGGCCCCTAATCTGCCATGGGCCCCTGTACCGCCTCCTCATGCTGCTGCCAGGTCCAGAGTCTCTCATGGGTCCCTGTACGGCCTCCCATTGCTGCTGTCTCTATCGCCACACTCTGCCATGTGCCACTTTCAGGTCTCCTCACACACTGCTGGTGTGTTCCATTTTTTGTCATAGGGTGCTGGCAGATTACGGGCCTCCCATAGCTGCTGCCAGGCCCCTAATCTGCCATGGGCCCCTGTACCGCCTCCTCATGCTGCTGCCAGGTCCAGAGTCTCTCATGGGTCCCTGTACGGCCTCCCATTGCTGCTGTCTCCATCGCCACACTCTGCCATGTGCCACTTTCAGGTCTCCTCACACACTGCTGGTGTGTTCCATTTTTTGTCATAGGGTGCTGGCAGATTACGGGCCTCCCATAGCTGCTGCCAGGCCCCTAATCTGCCATGGGCCCCTGTACCGCCTCCTCATGCTGCTGCCAGGTCCAGAGTCTCTCATGGGTCCCTGTACGGCCTCCCATTGCTGCTGTCTCCATCGCCACACTCTGCCATGTGCCACTTTCAGGTCTCCTCACACACTGCTGGTGTGTTCCATTTCTTGTCATAGGGTGCTGGCAGATTACGGGCCTCCCATAGCTGCTGCCAGGCCCCTAATCTGCCATGGGCCCCTGTACCGCCTCCTCATGCTGCTGCCAGGTCCAGAGTCTCTCATGGGTCCCTGTACGGCCTCCCATTGCTGCTGTCTCCATCGCCACACTCTGCCATGTGCCAGTTTCAGGTCTCCTCACACACTGCTGGTGTGTTCCATTTTTTGTCATAGGGTGCTGGCAGATTACGGGCCTCCCATAGCTGCTGCCAGGCCCCTAATCTGCCATGGGCCCCTGTACCGCCTTCTCATGCTGCTGCCAGGTCCAGAGTCTCTCATGGGTCCCTGTACGGCCTCCCATTGCTGCTGTCTCCATCGCCACACTCTGCCATGTGCCACTTTCAGGTCTCCTCACACTGCTGGTGTGTTCCATTTTTTGTCATAGGGTGCTGGCAGATTACGGGCCTCCCATAGCTGCTGCCAGGCCCCTAATCTGCCATGGGCCCCTGTACCGCCTCCTCATGCTGCTGCCAGGTCCAGAGTCTCTCATGGGTCCCTGTACGGCCTCCCATTGCTGCTGTCTCCATCGCCACACTCTGCCATGTGCCACTTTCAGGTCTCCTCACACACTGCTGGTGTGTTCCATTTTTTGTCATAGGGTGCTGGCAGATTACGGGCCTCCCATAGCTGCTGCCAGGCCCCTAATCTGCCATGGGCCCCTGTACCGCTTCCTCATGCTGCTGCCAGGTCCAGAGTCTCTCATGGGTCCCTGTACGGCCTCCCATTGCTGCTGTCTCCATCGCCACACTCTGCCATGTGCCACTTTCAGGTCTCCTCACACACTGCTGGTGTGTTCCATTTTTTGTCATAGGGTGCTGGCAGATTACGGGCCTCCCATAGCTGCTGCCAGGCCCCTAATCTGCCATGGGCCCCTGTACCGCCTCCTCATGCTGCTGCCAGGTCCAGAGTCTCTCATGGGTCCCTGTACGGCCTCCCATTGCTGCTGTCTCCATCGCCACACTCTGCCATGTGCCACTTTCAGGTCTCCTCACACTGCTGGTGTGTTCCATTTTTTGTCATAGGGTGCTGGCAGATTACGGGCCTCCCATAGCTGCTGCCAGGCCCCTAATCTGCCATGGGCCCCTGTACCGCCTCCTCATGCTGCTGCCAGGTCCAGAGTCTCTCATGGGTCCCTGTACGGCCTCCCATTGCTGCTGTCTCCATCGCCACACTCTGCCATGTGCCACTTTCAGGTCTCCTCACACACTGCTGGTGTGTTCCATTTTTTGTCATAGGGTGCTGGCAGATTACGGGCCTCCCATAGCTGCTGCCAGGCCCCTAATCTGCCATGGGCCCCTGTACCGCCTCCTCATGCTGCTGCCAGGTCCAGAGTCTCTCATGGGTCCCTGTACGGCCTCCCATTGCTGCTGTCTCCATCGCCACACTCTGCCATGTGCCACTTTCAGGTCTCCTCACACACTGCTGGTGTGTTCCATTTCTTGTCATAGGGTGCTGGCAGATTACGGGCCTCCCATAGCTGCTGCCAGGCCCCTAATCTGCCATGGGCCCCTGTACCGCCTCCTCATGCTGCTGCCAGGTCCAGAGTCTCTCATGGGTCCCTGTACGGCCTCCCATTGCTGCTGTCTCCATCGCCACACTCTGCCATGTGCCAGTTTCAGGTCTCCTCACACACTGCTGGTGTGTTCCATTTTTTGTCATAGGGTGCTGGCAGATTACGGGCCTCCCATAGCTGCTGCCAGGCCCCTAATCTGCCATGGGCCCCTGTACCGCCTTCTCATGCTGCTGCCAGGTCCAGAGTCTCTCATGGGTCCCTGTACGGCCTCCCATTGCTGCTGTCTCCATCGCCACACTCTGCCATGTGCCACTTTCAGGTCTCCTCACACTGCTGGTGTGTTCCATTTTTTGTCATAGGGTGCTGGCAGATTACGGGCCTCCCATAGCTGCTGCCAGGCCCCTAATCTGCCATGGGCCCCTGTACCGCCTCCTCATGCTGCTGCCAGGTCCAGAGTCTCTCATGGGTCCCTGTACGGCCTCCCATTGCTGCTGTCTCCATCGCCACACTCTGCCATGTGCCACTTTCAGGTCTCCTCACACACTGCTGGTGTGTTCCATTTTTTGTCATAGGGTGCTGGCAGATTACGGGCCTCCCATAGCTGCTGCCAGGCCCCTAATCTGCCATGGGCCCCTGTACCGCTTCCTCATGCTGCTGCCAGGTCCAGAGTCTCTCATGGGTCCCTGTACGGCCTCCCATTGCTGCTGTCTCCATCGCCACACTCTGCCATGTGCCACTTTCAGGTCTCCTCACACACTGCTGGTGTGTTCCATTTTTTGTCATAGGGTGCTGGCAGATTACGGGCCTCCCATAGCTGCTGCCAGGCCCCTAATCTGCCATGGGCCCCTGTACCGCCTCCTCATGCTGCTGCCAGGTCCAGAGTCTCTCATGGGTCCCTGTACGGCCTCCCATTGCTGCTGTCTCCATCGCCACACTCTGCCATGTGCCACTTTCAGGTCTCCTCACACACTGCTGGTGTGTTCCATTTTTTGTCATAGGGTGCTGGCAGATTACGGGCCTCCCATAGCTGCTGCCAGACCCCTAATCTGCCATGGGCCCCTGTACCGCCTCCTCATGCTGCTGCCAGGTCCAGAGTCTCTCATGGGTCCCTGTACGGCCTCCCATTGCTGCTGTCTCCATCGCCACACTCTGCCATGTGCCACTTTCAGGTCTCCTCACACACTGCTGGTGTGTTCCATTTTTTGTCATAGGGTGCTGGCAGATTACGGGCCTCCCATAGCTGCTGCCAGGCCCCTAATCTGCCATGGGCCCCTGTACCGCCTCCTCATGCTGCTGCCAGGTCCAGAGTCTCTCATGGGTCCCTGTACGGCCTCCCATTGCTGCTGTCTCCATCGCCACACTCTGCCATGTGCCACTTTCAGGTCTCCTCACACACTGCTGGTGTGTTCCATTTTTTGTCATAGGGTGCTGGCAGATTACGGGCCTCCCATTGCTGCTGCCAGGCCCGTAATCTGCCATGGGCCCCCGTACCGACTCCTCATGCTGCTGCCAGGCCCGTATTCTGTCATGGGCCCCTGTTGTCGCTTGTTGGCATATTCCGCTCGTTCAGATGCTCCTTCTCCTGCTACTCCTCTTCACGGATTCCGTCAGCAGTCTTTCTTGGAATCCGTTTGCAAGAGACAACAGTTTGCGAGCACGCACCCGACGGTGCAGAAGCTGAACGTCCTCCTGTCCAAGTGGCTGCTGCCAGGCTCGTAATCTGTCATGCGCCCCTGTACCTCCTCCTCATGCTGCTGCCAGGTCCGTAATCTGTCATGGGCCCCTGCACCGCCTCCTCATGCTGCTGCCAGGTCCAGAGTGTGTCATGGGTCCCTGTACGGCCTCTCATTGCTGCTGTCTCCATCGCCACACTCTGCCATGTGCCACTTTCAGGTCTCCTCACACTGCTGGTGGGTTCCATTTTTGTCATAGGGTGCTGTATGGCCTCCCATTGCTGCTGCCTCCACCGCCACACTGTGGCTCCACACTCTGGTTTTGGCCCCGTGACTGCCCAAATTAGTGAAGTGTGCGGTGATTCTAAGATCGACGGCACTCATCTGCATGTCATACTGACTGACAGTATTATTTCTCTTCCCCAGCAGACTCCAAGGGCATTTAAATTAAAGGTACAGTGTTCTGCACTAATATAAAGGCTCTCTGAAGCCTAGAAACACCCTTTTATAAGTTAAATTCGCAGCGAATAAATTCGACTCGAATCGAAATTTTTTCACGAATTCGCCGAATCAGTCGAATCGAATTTTTGAATAATTCGCTCATCTCTAGTAGTAACAAGAAACACACAGCTAAATTAAAGAAAAAATTTTTTTTTTACTATTTTGGGCCAGTTTTTCTTTGATAATAAAAAAAAATTGGGAGATATCCATTACCACCAAATGAAAGCAGCCCAATTTGTCCTGAAAAAAACAAGTGTAATTCACCTGGATGTACAAAGTAGTTGGGATGATATGTACAGGTTTACTAACACATGTCAACGTTGCAAAATTGTGCTTAGGCATTAAGATTTGTTTTACCCTTAGTCTTGAAGGGGTAAAATATTGCCATGCTTTGCTCATACACATGCTGCATACTGTCTAAGGGTATGGTCATTCATACACTGGCATTTTTCTGCACTGGTTGAAAGCCAGTTACCAAAAGGGCACACAGAAAACAGTTGTTCTCTGTGTGCCCCATTCGCACCAGCCTAGAGGTGTGGTGCAGTGAGCTGCGGTAAAATGCAGACATGTTGCATTTCACTGCAGTGCACTGGTAGGCACCACAAGTCACCACAGAGAAGTGCAAAGCACCATGCTGCTGTGTGGAGACATGAATGAAGTGTCACTTTTTGCACGTCAAATATAGTTAACAAGAAAAAAAAGAGGGAAAAAAGATCAGATCCCCTGCTTATTGGAGCTGAGCGGACGGATGACACAACTGTGTCTGTTCTGCATAAACTGAGCGGACACAGATGTGTCATCCGCCTGCTCTGCTTCATGGACAGCCAGGAGTAAATGGAATCTGCTGCCTGTTTACACCCTACTACCTCTGATCCGCTTCACTTAAACAGAAAAGGACGGAGTCCTCTATCATTTTTTTAGCAGGCCAGATCGGATCCGGAGGTAGATCTGTCCATGAGGATGCATGGAACTTCTGATCAGGTCTTGCTGAAAAACTGATAGTTGGACCTGATCGGAACATCTAGCTGAAAGGGACCTTTGTGTAAAAATCTTTGTTTTACATGTATTCAGCATGGTCACTTTATTGCTTAGGGCAGGGCTCCACAAATCCCAGGTGTCAGGTCGCCATGGATTCACACACTGCCTCCAACTCACTTTAAAACAAAGTCGTGTCCCATTGACTTCAATGCAAAATTGTGTCCCAGTGACTTCAATGCAAATCCGCCTCCCTTTGACTTCAATGTGAAATCGCCTCCTGTTGACTTCAATGCTAAATCACCTCACACTGACTTCAATGCAAAAAACACCTCCTATTGACTTCAATGCAAAAACTTCTGTCAATTGCAATCCTTTGTGAACACTGATCTCCGCAGACGACTCTACTCTTGTGAGTCTGGAACGCACCTCTACATACTTACACAGGATCTTTTTTGTAATTCACACCTGGGTATGGGATCGCGGAAGTATCACCGTGATCGCAAAATGTAGGTTCGGGTGCCATTATTTTCAATGGCACATAAAACGCGGTGCGGTTTGGCCATGATTGGCGCACAGCAAATCGCATGCGTAAAGCTTGTCGCCGAAAAGTGCAAACAAAAAAAAAGCTTAGACTTGTTATGTCTTTGACAATATGGATACAAGAATCTACACTTTGTCAAGTTTTTAATTGCTGGTTCCCATCTATTTGTCCTGGCAACCATTATCACTGAGACAGAATGTTGGGGGGCATCCAAACATTTTGTGTTTTCATCAGGGCAAAAAGCGAGGGAAATCCTCCATGGTAAAAGCTGTTCTTATAACAGCTCTCTAAGATGCGAATACTATTCACTTTGGATAAATTTCTTCCCATTTCTTGTTGCATCTCCAGGAAGGGAAGGGAAATCTCCCCAGCGGTACAAAGACAACAAAAATTAACTTGATAAGGCATTTAATCTTTCCACACTCTAGATAAAAGAAAAATGGCTTTATACACTTCAAGGAAAAATTCTAACTTTTTTTCTTTATTTCTATAATATTTTTAAAACCTCTATTATTCTAAAATATCTAAGCTGAAATGACAAAAATCCCACTACAGAGGGCGTTTTCTGTGATCAAAGGTACATATACTTGCTTTACAGCTATTCATTATTTTTTCTTACTCATACTCTCACAGTTATCATGATGCTGAACACATAAGCTCAAATCAGGTAAAACATGTAGAGAATGGGCGCCTTTAATGTGGATCTTTTCTATTTTAATATTTTTATGTTAAAACCAAATTGAGAACAGAATGAGATATTAGCTCAGACCTAGGCAATTCCTGATTAAAAATCATTGATGTGTATGGAACTGAAGAGGGAGTGACCAGTTTGCTGACATTAGAGGCCTTTACTTTAGAGACAAAGACTAGGGTTGGCAAGGCTCCAGGTCCAAAATGTGGAGCTAGTATTGTAGCCTGGAGCCAGAGTGGAGCTTGTCATTTCTCATTGCTTCTCATAATACTGTGTATCATATGGATGTCGCACATTTACAACAAACAGATGCCAGTATTCAGTTAGTAAAACAATGGCTGACTCTGTAATTTTGGAATTTGTATTTTATTTACTGAATCATAGTTGGCTGTAAATTCTTTTCAAGGAAAAATCATAACTTTTTTTCTTTACTTCTATAATACTGTATATACTGTGTATACAGTGTGTGTGTATATATATATATATATATATATATATATATATACAGGGTACTGTGTTCAAACGTTATAGGCAGTTGTGAAAAAATGCTGTAAATTAAGAATGGAAGGTAAATGAACAGAAGAGACATCCAAAACAATTCAATATTTGGTGTGACTATCCTTTGGCTTCAAACCAGCATCAATTTGTCTATGTACACATAGTGCTCAAGCACACAGTTTTTAACCACTTCATGTCCGAATACTTTTACCCCCTTCCTGTCCAGGCCAATTTTCAGCTTTCAGCGCTGTCATACTTTGAATGACAATTGCGCGGTCATGCAACACTGTACCCATATGAATTTTTTAGAATTTTTTTGAGACAGATAAAACTTTATTTTGGTGGTATTTATTTACCACTGGGATTTTTATTTTTTTTTGTTATATAAATGAAAAAGTCCCCAAATTTTGAAAAAAAGTGTTTTTCTTATAAAATTTTGCAAATAAATAATCTTTCTTCATAAATCTTGGACAAAATGTATTTAGTTATCTTTTTAGTAGAAAAAAAAAATAACCCAAATTAGTTTATAACCAACAATTATAATTTTTCAAAACATTTTTTTACATTTTAATTTTATTTTTTAATATTATTATTAGAGATGAGCGAAGAAATGAAAAATTCGATTCGACTGATTCGGCGAATTCGTGGACAATATTCGATTCGAGTCGAATAAATTCGCTGTGAATTTAACTTAAAAAAGGGTGTTTCTAGGCTTCAGAGAGACTTAATATTAGTGCAGAACACTGTACCTTTAATTTAAATGCCCTTGGAGTCTGCTGGGGAAGAGAAATAATACTGTCTGTCAGTATGACATGCAGATGAGTGCCGTCGATCTTAGAATCACCGCACACTTCACTCATTTGGGCAGTCACGGGGCCAAAACCAGTGTTTGGAGCCACAGTGTGGCGGTGGAGGCAGCAGCAATGGGAGGCCATACAGCAACCTATGACAAAATGGAAACCAGCAGGAGCGTGAGGAGACCTGAAAGTGGCACATGGCAGAGTGGGAGCAATGGGAGGCGGTACAGGGACCCAGGTCACACTGTGGGCCCAGCAGCAGCGTGACCAGGCGGTACGGGGGCCCATGGCCGATATGGGGCTTGGTGGCACCTATGGAAGGCCTGTAATCTGCCAGCAACCTATGACAAAATGGACAACCGCAGGAGTGTGAGGAGATTTCAAAGTGGCACATGGCAGAGTGGAAGCAATGGGAGGCCGTACAGGGACCCAGGTCACACTGTGGGCTCAGCAGCAGCGTGACCAGGAGGTACGGGGGCCCATGGTCGATATGGGGCCTGGCGGCACCTATGGAAGGCCGCTAATCTGCCAGCAACCTATGACAAAATGGACAACCGCAGGAGTGTGAGGAGATTTCAAAGAGGTACATGGCAGAGTGGAAGCAATGGGAGGCCGTACAGGGACCCAGGTCACACTGTGGGACCAGCATCAGCGTGAACAGGCGGTACGGGGGCCCATGGCCGATTTGACCTCATTCATCCCATAGTCCTGCCGACTCACGAATAGCGTGGCCTCCTCAAAGGGCCTGAGCAAGCGCAGGTGTCACACATGAGCTGACAATGGCTGACATCTAAGTTACACAGGGAGTACCTTTATCCGCTTTTAACATCAGGAAATCTGTGATGGCCTTTAGCTGTTCGTAAAGGCGGTCTAACATATGTAGGGTTGAATTACACCTTGTTGCAACGTCACAGCATGAGGAGTCGGTACGGGGGCCCATGGCAGATTACATGTCTGGCAGCAGCAATGGGAGGCCCGTAATCTGCCAGCACCCTATGTCAAAAAATTTAACACACCAGCAGTGTGAAGAGACCTGAAAGTGGCACATGGCAGCAGAGTGTGGCGATGGAGACAGCAGCAATGGGAGGCCGTACAGGGACCCATGAGAGACTCTGGACTTGGCAGCAGCATGAGGAGGCGGTATATAGGGGCCCATGGCAGATTAGGGGCCTGGCAGCAGCTATGTGAGGCCCGTAATCTGCCTGCACCCTATGTCAAAAAATTAAACACACCAGCAGTGTGAAGAGACCTGAAAGTGGCACATGGCAGCAGAGTGTGGCGATGGAGACAGCAGCAATGGGAGGCCGTACAGGGACCCATGAGAGACTCTAGACTTGGCAGCAGCATGAGGAGGCGGTATATAGGGGCCCATGGCAGATTAGGGGCCTGGCAGCAGCTATGTGAGGCCCGTAATCTGCCTGCACCCTATGTCAAAAAATTAAACACACCAGCAGTGTGAAGAGACCTGAAAGTGGCACATGGCAGCAGAGTGTGGCGATGGAGACAGCAGCAATGGGAGGCCGTACAGGGACCCATGAGAGACTCTAGACTTGGCAGCAGCATGAGGAGGCGGTATATAGGGGCCCATGGCAGATTAGGGGCCTGGCAGCAGCTATGTGAGGCCCGTAATCTGCCTGCACCCTATGTCAAAAAATTTAACACACCAGCAGTGTGAAGAGACCTGAAAGTGGCACATGGCAGCAGAGTGTGGCGATGGAGACAGCAGCAATGGGAGGCCGTACAGGGACCCATGAGAGACTCTGGACTTGGCAGCAGCATGAGGAGGCGGTATATAGGGGCCCATGGCAGATTAGGGGCCTGGCAGCAGCTATGTGAGGCCCGTAATCTGCCTGCACCCTATGTCAAAAAATTAAACACACCAGCAGTGTGAAGAGACCTGAAAGTGGCACATGGCAGCAGAGTGTGGCGATGGAGACAGCAGCAATGGGAGGCCGTACAGGGACCCATGAGAGACTCTGGACTTGGCAGCAGCATGAGGAGGCGGTATATAGGGGCCCATGGCAGATTAGGGGCCTGGCAGCAGCTATGTGAGGCCCGTAATCTGCCTGCACCCTATGTCAAAAAATTTAACACACCAGCAGTGTGAAGAGACCTGAAAGTGGCACATGGCAGCAGAGTGTGGCGATGGAGACAGCAGCAATGGGAGGCCGTACAGGGACCCATGAGAGACTCTGGACTTGGCAGCAGCATGAGGAGGCGGTATATAGGGGCCCATGGCAGATTAGGGGCCTGGCAGCAGCTATGTGAGGCCCGTTATCTTGCAGCACCCTATGTCAAAAAATTAAACACACCAGCAGTGTGAAGAGACCTGAAAGTGGCACATGGCAGCAGAGTGTGGCGATGGAGACAGCAGCAATGGGAGGCCGTACAGGGACCCATGAGAGACTCTAGACTTGGCAGCAGCATGAGGAGGCGGTTTATAGGGGCCCATGGCAGATTAGGGGCCTGGCAGCAGCTATGTGAGGCCCGTAATCTGCCTGCACCCTATGTCAAAAAATTTAACACACCAGCAGTGTGAAGAGACCTGAAAGTGGCACATGGCAGCAGAGTGTGGCGATGGAGACAGCAGCAATGGGAGGCCGTACAGGGACCCATGAGAGACTCTGGACTTGGCAGCAGCATGAGGAGGCGGTATATAGGGGCCCATGGCAGATTAGGGGCCTGGCAGCAGCTATGTGAGGCCCGTAATCTGCCTGCACCCTATGTCAAAAAATTAAACACACCAGCAGTGTGAAGAGACCTGAAAGTGGCACATGGCAGCAGAGTGTGGCGATGGAGACAGCAACAATGGGAGGCCGTACAGGGACCCATGAGAGACTCTGGACTTGGCAGCAGCATGAGGAGGCGGTATATAGGGGCCCATGGCAGATTAGGGGCCTGGCAGCAGCTATGTGAGGCCCGTAATCTGCCTGCACCCTATGTCAAAAAATTAAACACACCAGCAGTGTGAAGAGACCTGAAAGTGGCACATGGCAGAGTGTGGCGATGGAGACAGCAGCAATGGGAGGCCGTACAGGGACCCATGACAGACTCTAGACTTGGCAGCAGCATGAGGAGGCGGTATATAGGGGCCCATGGCAGATTAGGGGCCTGGCAGCAGCTATGTGAGGCCCGTAATCTGCCTGCACCCTATGTCAAAAAATTTAACACACCAGCAGTGTGAAGAGACCTGAAAGTGGCACATGGCAGCAGAGTGTGGCGATGGAGACAGCAGCAATGGGAGGCCGTACAGGGACCCATGAGAGACTCTGGACTTGGCAGCAGCATGAGGAGGCGGTATATAGGGGCCCATGGCAGATTAGGGGCCTGGCAGCAGCTATGTGAGGCCCGTTATCTTGCAGCACCCTATGTCAAAAAATTAAACACACCAGCAGTGTGAAGAGACCTGAAAGTGGCACATGGCAGCAGAGTGTGGCGATGGAGACAGCAGCAATGGGAGGCCGTACAGGGACCCATGAGAGACTCTAGACTTGGCAGCAGCATGAGGAGGCGGTATATAGGGGCCCATGGCAGATTAGGGGCCTGGCAGCAGCTATGTGAGGCCCGTAATCTGCCTGCACCCTATGTCAAAAAATTAAACACACCAGCAGTGTGAAGAGACCTGAAAGTGGCACATGGCAGCAGAGTGTGGCGATGGAGACAGCAGCAATGGGAGGCCATACAGGGACCCATGAGAGACTCTGGACTTGGCAGCAGCATGAGGAGGCGGTATATAGGGGCCCATGGCAGATTAGGGGCCTGGTAGCAGCTATGTGAGGCCCGTAATCTGCCTGCACCCTATGTCAAAAAATTAAACACACCAGCAGTGTGAAGAGACCTGAAAGTGGCACATGGCAGCAGAGTGTGGCGATGGAGACAGCAGCAATGGGAGGCCGTACAGGGACCCATGAGAGACTCTAGACTTGGCAGCAGCATGAGGAGGCGGTATATAGGGGCCCATGGCAGATTAGGGGCCTGGCAGCAGCTATGTGAGGCCCGTAATCTGCCTGCACCCTATGTCAAAAAATTAAACACACCAGCAGTGTGAAGAGACCTGAAAGTGGCACATGGCAGAGTGTGGCGATGGAGACAGCAGCAATGGGAGGCCGTACAGGGACCCATGACAGACTCTAGACTTGGCAGCAGCATGAGGAGGCGGTATATAGGGGCCCATGGCAGATTAGGGGCCTGGCAGCAGCTATGTGAGGCCCGTAATCTGCCTGCACCCTATGTCAAAAAATTTAACACACCAGCAGTGTGAAGAGACCTGAAAGTGGCACATGGCAGCAGAGTGTGGCGATGGAGACAGCAGCAATGGGAGGCCGTACAGGGACCCATGAGAGACTCTAGACTTGGCAGCAGCATGAGGAGGCGGTATATAGGGGCCCATGGCAGATTAGGGGCCTGGCAGCAGCTATGTGAGGCCCGTAATCTGCCTGCACCCTATGTCAAAAAATTTAACACACCAGCAGTGTGAAGAGACCTGAAAGTGGCACATGGCAGCAGAGTGTGGCGATGGAGACAGCAGCAATGGGAGGCCGTACAGGGACCCATGAGAGACTCTGGACTTGGCAGCAGCATGAGGAGGCGGTATATAGGGGCCCATGGCAGATTAGGGGCCTGGCAGCAGCTATGTGAGGCCCGTAATCTGCCTGCACCCTATGTCAAAAAATTAAACACACCAGCAGTGTGAAGAGACCTGAAAGTGGCACATGGCAGCAGAGTGTGGCGATGGAGACAGCAGCAATGGGAGGCCGTACAGGGACCCATGAGAGACTCTGGACTTGGCAGCAGCATGAGGAGGCGGTATATAGGGGCCCATGGCAGATTAGGGGCCTGGCAGCAGCTATGTGAGGCCCGTAATCTGCCTGCACCCTATGTCAAAAAATTTAACACACCAGCAGTGTGAAGAGACCTGAAAGTGGCACATGGCAGCAGAGTGTGGCGATGGAGACAGCAGCAATGGGAGGCCGTACAGGGACCCATGAGAGACTCTGGACTTGGCAGCAGCATGAGGAGGCGGTATATAGGGGCCCATGGCAGATTAGGGGCCTGGCAGCAGCTATGTGAGGCCCGTTATCTTGCAGCACCCTATGTCAAAAAATTAAACACACCAGCAGTGTGAAGAGACCTGAAAGTGGCACATGGCAGCAGAGTGTGGCGATGGAGACAGCAGCAATGGGAGGCCGTACAGGGACCCATGAGAGACTCTAGACTTGGCAGCAGCATGAGGAGGCGGTTTATAGGGGCCCATGGCAGATTAGGGGCCTGGCAGCAGCTATGTGAGGCCCGTAATCTGCCTGCACCCTATGTCAAAAAATTTAACACACCAGCAGTGTGAAGAGACCTGAAAGTGGCACATGGCAGCAGAGTGTGGCGATGGAGACAGCAGCAATGGGAGGCCGTACAGGGACCCATGAGAGACTCTGGACTTGGCAGCAGCATGAGGAGGCGGTATATAGGGGCCCATGGCAGATTAGGGGCCTGGCAGCAGCTATGTGAGGCCCGTAATCTGCCTGCACCCTATGTCAAAAAATTAAACACACCAGCAGTGTGAAGAGACCTGAAAGTGGCACATGGCAGCAGAGTGTGGCGATGGAGACAGCAACAATGGGAGGCCGTACAGGGACCCATGAGAGACTCTGGACTTGGCAGCAGCATGAGGAGGCGGTATATAGGGGCCCATGGCAGATTAGGGCCTGGCAGCAGCTATGTGAGGCCCGTAATCTGCCTGCACCCTATGTCAAAAAATTAAACACACCAGCAGTGTGAAGAGACCTGAAAGTGGCACATGGCAGAGTGTGGCGATGGAGACAGCAGCAATGGGAGGCCGTACAGGGACCCATGACAGACTCTAGACTTGGCAGCAGCATGAGGAGGCGGTATATAGGGGCCCATGGCAGATTAGGGGCCTGGCAGCAGCTATGTGAGGCCCGTAATCTGCCTGCACCCTATGTTAAAAAATTTAACACACCAGCAGTGTGAAGAGACCTGAAAGTGGCACATGGCAGCAGAGTGTGGCGATGGAGACAGCAGCAATGGGAGGCCGTACAGGGACCCATGAGAGACTCTGGACTTGGCAGCAGCATGAGGAGGCGGTATATAGGGGCCCATGGCAGATTAGGGGCCTGGCAGCAGCTATGTGAGGCCCGTAATCTGCCTGCACCCTATGTCAAAAAATTAAACACACCAGCAGTGTGAAGAGACCTGAAAGTGGCACATGGCAGAGTGTGGCGATGGAGACAGCAGCAATGGGAGGCCGTACAGGGACCCATGACAGACTCTAGACTTGGCAGCAGCATGAGGAGGCGGTATATAGGGGCCCATGGCAGATTAGGGGCCTGGCAGCAGCTATGTGAGGCCCGTAATCTGCCTGCACCCTATGTCAAAAAATTAAACACACCAGCAGTGTGAAGAGACCTGAAAGTGGCACATGGCAGCAGAGTGTGGCGATGGAGACAGCAGCAATGGGAGGCCGTACAGGGACCCATGAGAGACTCTGGACTTGGCAGCAGCATGAGGAGGCGGTATATAGGGGCCCATGGCAGATTAGGGGCCTGGCAGCAGCTATGTGAGGCCGTAATCTGCCTGCACCCTATGTCAAAAAATTTAACACACCAGCAGTGTGAAGAGACCTGAAAGTGGCACATGGCAGCAGAGTGTGGCGATGGAGACAGCAGCAATGGGAGGCCGTACAGGGACCCATGAGAGACTCTGGACTTGGCAGCAGCATGAGGAGGCGGTATATAGGGGCCCATGGCAGATTAGGGGCCTGGCAGCAGCTATGTGAGGCCCGTTATCTTGCCAGCACCCTATGTCAAAAAATTAAACACACCAGCAGTGTGAAGAGACCTGAAAGTGGCACATGGCAGCAGAGTGTGGCGATGGAGACAGCAGCAATGGGAGGCCGTACAGGGACCCATGAGAGACTCTAGACTTGGCAGCAGCATGAGGAGGCGGTATATAGGGGCCCATGGCAGATTAGGGGCCTGGCAGCAGCTATGTGAGGCCCGTAATCTGCCTGCACCCTATGTCAAAAAATTAAACACACCAGCAGTGTGAAGAGATCTGAAAGTGGCACATGGCAGCAGAGTGTGGCGATGGAGACAGCAGCAATGGGAGGCCGTACAGGGACCCATGAGAGACTCTGGACTTGGCAGCAGCATGAGGAGGCGGTATATAGGGGCCCATGGCAGATTAGGGCCTGGTAGCAGCTATGTGAGGCCCGTAATCTGCCTGCACCCTATGTCAAAAAATTAAACACACCAGCAGTGTGAAGAGACCTGAAAGTGGCACATGGCAGCAGAGTGTGGCGATGGAGACAGCAGCAATGGGAGGCCGTACAGGGACCCATGAGAGACTCTAGACTTGGCAGCAGCATGAGGAGGCGGTATATAGGGGCCCATGGCAGATTAGGGGCCTGGCAGCAGCTATGTGAGGCCCGTAATCTGCCTGCACCCTATGTCAAAAAATTAAACACACCAGCAGTGTGAAGAGACCTGAAAGTGGCACATGGCAGCAGAGTGTGGCGATGGAGACAGCAACAATGGGAGGCCGTACAGGGACCCATGAGAGACTCTGGACTTGGCAGCAGCATGAGGAGGCGGTATATAGGGGCCCATGGCAGATTAGGGGCCTGGCAGCAGCTATGTGAGGCCCGTAATCTGCCTGCACCCTATGTCAAAAAATTAAACACACCAGCAGTGTGAAGAGACCTGAAAGTGGCACATGGCAGCAGAGTGTGGCGATGGAGACAGCAGCAATGGGAGGCCGTACAGGGACCCATGAGAGACTCTAGACTTGGCAGCAGCATGAGGAGGCGGTATATAGGGGCCCATGGCAGATTAGGGGCCTGGCAGCAGCTATGTGAGGCCCGTAATCTGCCTGCACCCTATGTCAAAAAATTAAACACACCAGCAGTGTGAAGAGACCTGAAAGTGGCACATGGCAGCAGAGTGTGGCGATGGAGACAGCAGCAATGGGAGGCCGTACAGGGACCCATGAGAGACTCTAGACTTGGCAGCAGCATGAGGAGGCGGTATATAGGGGCCCATGGCAGATTAGGGGCCTGGCAGCAGCTATGTGAGGCCCGTAATCTGCCTGCACCCTATGTCAAAAAATTTAACACACCAGCAGTGTGAAGAGACCTGAAAGTGGCACATGGCAGCAGAGTGTGGCGATGGAGACAGCAGCAATGGGAGGCCGTACAGGGACCCATGAGAGACTCTGGACTTGGCAGCAGCATGAGGAGGCGGTATATAGGGGCCCATGGCAGATTAGGGGCCTGGCAGCAGCTATGTGAGGCCCGTAATCTGCCTGCACCCTATGTCAAAAAATTAAACACACCAGCAGTGTGAAGAGACCTGAAAGTGGCACATGGCAGCAGAGTGTGGCGATGGAGACAGCAGCAATGGGAGGCCGTACAGGGACCCATGAGAGACTCTGGACTTGGCAGCAGCATGAGGAGGCGGTATATAGGGGCCCATGGCAGATTAGGGGCCTGGCAGCAGCTATGTGAGGCCCGTAATCTGCCTGCACCCTATGTCAAAAAATTAAACACACCAGCAGTGTGAAGAGACCTGAAAGTGGCACATGGCAGAGTGTGGCGATGGAGACAGCAGCAATGGGAGGCCGTACAGGGACCCATGAGAGACTCTGGACTTGGCAGCAGCATGAGGAGGCGGTATATAGGGGCCCATGGCAGATTAGGGGCCTGGCAGCAGCTATGTGAGGCCCGTAATCTGCCTGCACCCTATGTCAAAAAATTAAACACACCAGCAGTGTGAAGAGACCTGAAAGTGGCACATGGCAGCAGAGTGTGGCGATGGAGACAGCAGCAATGGGAGGCCGTACAGGGACCCATGAGAGACTCTGGACTTGGCAGCAGCATGAGGAGGCGGTATATAGGGGCCCATGGCAGATTAGGGCCTGGCAGCAGCTATGTGAGGCCCGTAATCTGCCTGCACCCTATGTCAAAAAATTTAACACACCAGCAGTGTGAAGAGACCTGAAAGTGGCACATGGCAGCAGAGTGTGGCGATGGAGACAGCAGCAATGGGAGGCCGTACAGGGACCCATGAGAGACTCTGGACTTGGCAGCAGCATGAGGAGGCGGTATATAGGGGCCCATGGCAGATTAGGGGCCTGGCAGCAGCTATGTGAGGCCCGTTATCTTGCAGCACCCTATGTCAAAAAATTAAACACACCAGCAGTGTGAAGAGACCTGAAAGTGGCACATGGCAGCAGAGTGTGGCGATGGAGACAGCAGCAATGGGAGGCCGTACAGGGACCCATGAGAGACTCTAGACTTGGCAGCAGCATGAGGAGGCGGTATATAGGGGCCCATGGCAGATTAGGGGCCTGGCAGCAGCTATGTGAGGCCCGTAATCTGCCTGCACCCTATGTCAAAAAATTAAACACACCAGCAGTGTGAAGAGATCTGAAAGTGGCACATGGCAGCAGAGTGTGGCGATGGAGACAGCAGCAATGGGAGGCCGTACAGGGACCCATGAGAGACTCTGGACTTGGCAGCAGCATGAGGAGGCGGTATATAGGGGCCCATGGCAGATTAGGGCCTGGTAGCAGCTATGTGAGGCCCGTAATCTGCCTGCACCCTATGTCAAAAAATTAAACACACCAGCAGTGTGAAGAGACCTGAAAGTGGCACATGGCAGCAGAGTGTGGCGATGGAGACAGCAGCAATGGGAGGCCGTACAGGGACCCATGAGAGACTCTAGACTTGGCAGCAGCATGAGGAGGCGGTATATAGGGGCCCATGGCAGATTAGGGGCCTGGCAGCAGCTATGTGAGGCCCGTAATCTGCCTGCACCCTATGTCAAAAAATTAAACACACCAGCAGTGTGAAGAGACCTGAAAGTGGCACATGGCAGCAGAGTGTGGCGATGGAGACAGCAACAATGGGAGGCCGTACAGGGACCCATGAGAGACTCTGGACTTGGCAGCAGCATGAGGAGGCGGTATATAGGGGCCCATGGCAGATTAGGGCCTGGCAGCAGCTATGTGAGGCCCGTAATCTGCCTGCACCCTATGTCAAAAAATTAAACACACCAGCAGTGTGAAGAGACCTGAAAGTGGCACATGGCAGCAGAGTGTGGCGATGGAGACAGCAGCAATGGGAGGCCGTACAGGGACCCATGAGAGACTCTAGACTTGGCAGCAGCATGAGGAGGCGGTATATAGGGGCCCATGGCAGATTAGGGGCCTGGCAGCAGCTATGTGAGGCCCGTAATCTGCCTGCACCCTATGTCAAAAAATTGAACACACCAGCAGTGTGAAGAGACCTGAAAGTGGCACATGGCAGCAGAGTGTGGCGATGGAGACAGCAGCAATGGGAGGCCGTACAGGGACCCATGAGAGACTCTAGACTTGGCAGCAGCATGAGGAGGCGGTATATAGGGGCCCATGGCAGATTAGGGGCCTGGCAGCAGCTATGTGAGGCCCGTAATCTGCCTGCACCCTATGTCAAAAAATTTAACACACCAGCAGTGTGAAGAGACCTGAAAGTGGCACATGGCAGCAGAGTGTGGCGATGGAGACAGCAGCAATGGGAGGCCGTACAGGGACCCATGAGAGACTCTGGACTTGGCAGCAGCATGAGGAGGCGGTATATAGGGGCCCATGGCAGATTAGGGGCCTGGCAGCAGCTATGTGAGGCCCGTAATCTGCCTGCACCCTATGTCAAAAAATTAAACACACCAGCAGTGTGAAGAGACCTGAAAGTGGCACATGGCAGCAGAGTGTGGCGATGGAGACAGCAGCAATGGGAGGCCGTACAGGGACCCATGAGAGACTCTGGACTTGGCAGCAGCATGAGGAGGCGGTATATAGGGGCCCATGGCAGATTAGGGGCCTGGCAGCAGCTATGTGAGGCCCGTAATCTGCCTGCACCCTATGTCAAAAAATTAAACACACCAGCAGTGTGAAGAGACCTGAAAGTGGCACATGGCAGAGTGTGGCGATGGAGACAGCAGCAATGGGAGGCCGTACAGGGACCCATGAGAGACTCTGGACTTGGCAGCAGCATGAGGAGGCGGTATATAGGGGCCCATGGCAGATTAGGGGCCTGGCAGCAGCTATGTGAGGCCCGTAATCTGCCTGCACCCTATGTCAAAAAATTAAACACACCAGCAGTGTGAAGAGACCTGAAAGTGGCACATGGCAGAGTGTGGCGATGGAGACAGCAGCAATGGGAGGCCGTACAGGGACCCATGACAGACTCTAGACTTGGCAGCAGCATGAGGAGGCGGTATATAGGGGCCCATGGCAGATTAGGGGCCTGGCAGCAGCTATGTGAGGCCCGTAATCTGCCTGCACCCTATGTCAAAAAATTAAACACACCAGCAGTGTGAAGAGACCTGAAAGTGGCACATGGCAGCAGAGTGTGGCGATGGAGACAGCAGCAATGGGAGGCCGTACAGGGACCCATGAGAGACTCTGGACCTAGCAGCAGCATGAGGAGGCGGTATATAGGGGCCTATGGCAGATTAGGGGCCTGGCAGCAGCTATAGGAGGCCCGTAATCTGCCAGCACCCTATGTCAAAAAATTAAACACACCAGCAGTGTGAGGAGACCTGAAAGTGGCACATGTTTGAGGCATGATTCATGGCGGATTTAGTCAGTTGTGTCAGGAACTGGTGGTTTGAAATCCAGACTAATCCACGCCTGATTCATTTTCACAAACGTGAGTCTCTCCACACTTTGGGTGGACAGTCGTGTCCTCCGCGGAGTTACAATACCTCCTGCCGCACTAAACACGCGCTCCGATGCCACGCTACTGGCCGGGCATGACAGCCTTTCAAGGGCAAATTCAGCTAGTTGGGGCCAAAGGTCAAGTTTCGTTGCCCAGTAGTCAAGGGGATTGTCTACCTCGGTTGGCAGGGTGCTGTCCAAGTAGGCCCAAGCCTGTTGTTTGAGCTCCTGCTCCAGGTCCACCTGATGCTGCTGCTGCTGCTGCGGCTGGTTAGTAGTTTCCTCACTGCGCTGGTGAAGAAAGCTACTCATCATCGACTGCAGACTGAGGCAGCCACTGCTGGTGGAGCTGCCACTGCTCCTACCACCCCACCCCTCCCCTGCTGCCATGCCAGCGGAACGCGAGCGCACAGGGCCCACAGTGTCTGAGGATGGACGTTGGCGCACAAAGGCAGAGACCAACTGACTACATAGGTGGTTTTTATAGTACGTAATTTTGGCCTCCCTCTCAGCAGGTGTGAAAAAGGCCACCATTTTGGACCGGTAGCGAGGGTCCAACAAGGTGGACAGCCAAAAGTCATCCCTCTGTCTGATGGTTATTATTCGGCTGTCGCTACGCAAGCAACCGAGCATGCTATGGGCCATTTGTGCCAAGGAATGCGAGGGACTCCCTGCCTCCATCTCCACAGCATACTGCCACGGTGCGTCTGGGTCCTCTGTCTCCTCCTCCTCCTCCTCTACCAGATGCTCCTGCTCCTCCACTCCTGTCCGCTGAGTGGAAAAACCACCCATTTCACTCAATAATTCCTGAGCACAAATGTCCTCCTCTACCTCCTCCTCTTCTTCCTGTCCTGCCCCCACAGGGGTCATGTGGCGTTGAGATCTGTGCGCCACGTCTACCGCACCCTGACCAGCCATTGTTAACAGCATTTGTTCCAGGACGTGCAACAGAGGAATGACGTCGTTCATCCCATAGTCCTGCCGACTCACGAATAGCGTGGCCTCCTCAAAGGGCCTGAGCAAGCGGCAGGTGTCACGCATGAGCTGCCAATGGCTGACATCTAAGTTACACAGGGGAGTACCTTTATCCGCTTGTAACATCAGGAAATCGGAGATGGCCTTTCGCTGCTCGTAAAGGCGGTCTAACATGTGTAGGGTTGAATTCCACCTTGTTGCAACGTCGCAGATCAGGCGATGCTGTGGAATTCCGTTCTGCCGCTGCAGCTCAATGAGGGTGTTCTTTGCGGTGTAGGAATGGCTGAAATGCATGCACAGTTTACGTGACATTTTAAGGATGTCTTGCAGTGGGATGGTGGATTTTAGGAACCGCTTGACAACCAGATTGAACACGTGAGCCATGCATGGCGCATGGCACAACCTTCCTTGACGCAGAGCAGACACCATGTTCTTTCCGTTGTCAGTCAACATGGTTCCGATTTTTAGTTTGCGCGGAGACAGCCATCTGTCGATTTCTCTGTTCATTACACTCAGCAGTTCCTCCCCTGTGTGACTACGTTCGCCAAGGCATACCAGGTGCAGCACAGCGTGACACCGTTGCGCCCTGCACATGTGATATGCCGGTCGGGTAATGGGACTTGGCACGGGGGTGGCGGCTGAGGACACGGCGGAAAAAGAGGTGGTAGAGGCGGACATGCTTGCTGGACCAAGGACGTGCAAACGTGGAGGCAAAAGCGTCGTGACCTGTCCAAGTTGCTGGTGCGGCTGTGCCGGCACCACGTTCACCCAGTGGGCCGTAAATGACATGTACTGTCCCTGACCGTAGTTACAGCTCCACACGTCGGCGCTGCCGTGCACTTTGGCAGAGACCGACATGCTCAAAGACTGGCCCACCATCTCTTCTACATGTGAATGCAGGGCTGGCACTGCCTTTTGGGCAAAGAAATGACGGCTTGGCACTCTCCACCGCGGCGCGGCACAAGCCATCATTTCTCGGAAAGGTGCTGAGTCCACCAGTTGGAAAGGGAGGGACTGCAGCACCAGCAACTTGGACAGGAGGACGTTCAGCTTTTGCACCGTCGGGTGCGTGCTCGCAAACTGTTGTCTCTTGGATACGGATTCCAAGAAAGACTGTTGACGGAATCCGAGAAGAGGAGTAGCAGGAGAAGGAGCATCTGAACGAGCGGAAGATGCCAACGAGCGACAACTCCCCTCAGCAGAGGTGTTGGAGCCTTGACTGGCTGATAGAGGGCGATTGACGACGTCGGGTGACGGAGCAAGTAACGGAGCGGGTGATGGAGCGGGGGCTGGGGCAGGCAGAACCGCCGTATGTTTATCACGGTTTTCCCAGGCCACCGAATGGTGACGCTGCATATGCTGACGCAACGCTGTAGTCCCAACATGGGCCCCCTGGCCACGCTTGCATTTCTGGCCACATAGTCGACATACGGCTACGTTTACTTCCTCGGGCGGCTTGAGGAAAAATTGCCACACCACCGAGTAGGAAACTTTGCCCCCGCTACTCTTCACTGGCTGACTGCTACTTCCTCCGTGCGCACCGGCACCACTACTGGCCGTGGTGGTAGGCTGCAGTGGAGCTGGTGCTCTACTCCGTGGACGTTTGGCTCCACTGACACTGATGCGACCCTGCTGCTGTCTCCTGGGCAACCCACCGACTGTTTTGCTCGCTGCCAAGCTGCCACCCTCTTCTCCTGATGATGCGGAAGAAATTGCCTGATGACGACGAGGCTGCCAAGTGCGATCAACCTCCTCATCATCAAGTAGGGTCTCCGCCTCACTACTAGCCCCCTCGGCTGCGTCTGGGTCAGGAGACAGACCTGTCTCTAGACCGGCTACCGAGCCACTCTCCTCGCCAGTACTTGTTCGCTTGGCTGCTGAAAAGGCCGATGTCTCCCCCCGTTCCTGACCGCCCTCTGTTAGCTCTTCCTCACTGTACAGTGGGGCTGAGCCCACAGCATGCGATACTTCGCTTGGTGAGGGAACAGCAAAGGACAGGGGCAGGTAGAGGACACGTGATTTCAGTGGGCTTGCTCCCGGGCCATGCCAACTAACGGTTGTGTCTGACGTACCCACCGACCGTTGGCTGTAGGTGTCAGAGGTGACCTGGGAAGAGGAAGACGACCGAGCCAACCAATCAATGACGGCAGGGTTGTCGGTGGAGACACGACCGCTGGATGACACCGGGAGCACTGGCCTCTGGCTGCGAATACTGCTGCCTCGACCCCTTCCTCTGCTGCCACGTCTGCTCGCTCCTAAAACATTGCCTCCTCTGCCACTCCTCTGCATGTTGTCTGACATACTATTTAATTCAACGATTAGGTGTCCCTGAGTAACAATTCTCTGGCACTCAGTAACAATTCTGTCTGTCCCTGAGTATGAATTCTGTGGCCCTGAGTAACAATTCTGTGTCTGTGCGAGTAACAATTCTGTGTCTGTGCGAGTAACAATTCTGTGTCTGTGCAAGTAACAATTTTGTGTCTGTGCGAGTAACAATTCTCTGGCACTCAGTAACAATTCTGTCTGTCCCTGAGTAACAATTCTCTGGCACTCAGTAACAATTCTGTCTGTCCCTGAGTAACAATTCTCTGGCACTCAGTAACAATTCTGTCTGTCCCTGAGTATGAATTCTGTGGCCCTGAGTAACAATTCTGTGTCTGTGCGAGTAACAATTCTGTGTCTGTGCAAGTAACAATTTTGTGTCTGTGCGAGTAACAATTCTCTGGCACTCAGTAACAATTCTGTCTGTCCCTGAGTAACAATTCTCTGGCACTCAGTAACAATTCTGTCTGTCCCTGAGTATGAATTCTGTGGCCCTGAGTAACAATTCTGTGTCTGTGCGAGTAACAATTCTGTGTCTGTGCAAGTAACAATTTTGTGTCTGTGCGAGTAACAATTCTCTGGCACTCAGTAACAATTCTGTCTGTCCCTGAGTAACAATTCTCTGGCACTCAGTAACAATTCTGTCTGTCCCTGAGTAACAATTCTCTGGCACTCAGTAACAATTCTGTCTGTCCCTGAGTAACAATTCTCTGGCACTCAGTAACAATTCTGTGTCTGTGCGAGTAACAATTCTGTGTCTGTGCAAGTAACAATTTTGTGTCTGTGCGAGTAACAATTCTCTGGCACTCAGTAACAATTCTGTCTGTCCCTGAGTAACAATTCTCTGGCACTCAGTAACAATTCTGTCTGTCCCTGAGTAACAATTCTCTGGCACTCAGTAACAATTCTGTCTGTCCCTGAGTATGAATTCTGTGGCCCTGAGTAACATTTCTGTGTCTGTGCGAGTAACAATTCTGTGTCTGTGCGAGTAACAATTTTGTGTCTGTGCGAGTAACAATTCTCTGGCACTCAGTAACAATTCTGTCTGTCCCTGAGTAACAATTCTCTGGCACTCAGTAACAATTCTGTCTGTCCCTGAGTAACAATTCTCTGGCACTCAGTAACAATTCTGTCTGTCCCTGAGTAACAATTCTCTGGCACTCAGTAACAATTCTGTCTGTCCCTGAGTAACAATTCTCTGGCACTCAGTAACAATTCTGTCTGTCCCTGAGTATGAATTCTGTGGCCCTGAGTAACAATTCTGTGTCTGTGCGAGTAACAATTCTGTGTCTGTGCAAGTAACAATTTTGTGTCTGTGCGAGTAACAATTCTCTGGCACTCAGTAACAATTCTGTCTGTCCCTGAGTAACAATTCTCTGGCACTCAGTAACAATTCTGTCTGTCCCTGAGTAACAATTCTCTGGCACTCAGTAACAATTCTGTCTGTCCCTGAGTATGAATTCTGTGGCCCTGAGTAACAATTCTGTGTCTGTGCGAGTAACAATTCTGTGTCTGTGCAAGTAACAATTTTGTGTCTGTGCGAGTAACAATTCTCTGGCACTCAGTAACAATTCTGTCTGTCCCTGAGTAACAATTCTCTGGCACTCAGTAACAATTCTGTCTGTCCCTAAGTAACAATTCTCTGGCACTCAGTAACAATTCTGTCTGTCCCTGAGTATGAATTCTGTGGCCCTGAGTAACAATTCTGTGTCTGTGCGAGTAACAATTCTGTGTCTGTGCAAGTAACAATTTTGTGTCTGTGCGAGTAACAATTCTCTGGCACTCAGTAACAATTCTGTCTGTCCCTGAGTAACAATTCTCTGGCACTCAGTAACAATTCTGTCTGTCCCTGAGTAACAATTCTCTGGCACTCAGTAACAATTCTGTCTGTCCCTGAGTATGAATTCTGTGGCCCTGAGTAACAATTCTGTGTCTGTGCGAGTAACAATTCTGTGTCTGTGCAAGTAACAATTTTGTGTCTGTGCGAGTAACAATTCTCTGGCACTCAGTAACAATTCTGTCTGTCCCTGAGTAACAATTCTCTGGCACTCAGTAACAATTCTGTCTGTCCCTGAGTAACAATTCTCTGGCACTCAGTAACAATTCTGTCTGTCCCTGAGTAACAATTCTCTGGCACTCAGTAACAATTCTGTGTCTGTGCGAGTAACAATTCTGTGTCTGTGCAAGTAACAATTTTGTGTCTGTGCGAGTAACAATTCTCTGGCACTCAGTAACAATTCTGTCTGTCCCTGAGTAACAATTCTCTGGCACTCAGTAACAATTCTGTCTGTCCCTGAGTAACAATTCTCTGGCACTCAGTAACAATTCTGTCTGTCCCTGAGTATGAATTCTGTGGCCCTGAGTAACAATTCTGTGTCTGTGCGAGTAACAATTCTGTGTCTGTGCAAGTAACAATTTTGTGTCTGTGCGAGTAACAATTCTCTGGCACTCAGTAACAATTCTGTCTGTCCCTGAGTAACAATTCTCTGGCACTCAGTAACAATTCTGTCTGTCCCTGAGTAACAATTCTCTGGCACTCAGTAACAATTCTGTCTGTCCCTGAGTATGAATTCTGTGGCCCTGAGTAACAATTCTGTGTCTGTGCGAGTAACAATTCTGTGTCTGTGCAAGTAACAATTTTGTGTCTGTGCGAGTAACAATTCTCTGGCACTCAGTAACAATTCTGTCTGTCCCTGAGTAACAATTCTCTGGCACTCAGTAACAATTCTGTCTGTCCCTGAGTAACAATTCTCTGGCACTCAGTAACAATTCTGTCTGTCCCTGAGTAACAATTCTCTGGCACTCAGTAACAATTCTGTCTGTCCCTGAGTATGAATTCTGTGGCCCTGAGTAACAATTCTGTCTGTGCGAGTAACAATTCTGTGTCTGTGCAAGTAACAATTTTGTGTCTGTGCGAGTAACAATTCTCTGGCACTCAGTAACAATTCTGTCTGTCCCTGAGTAACAATTCTCTGGCACTCAGTAACAATTCTGTCTGTCCCTGAGTAACAATTCTCTGGCACTCAGTAACAATTCTGTCTGTCCCTGAGTAACAATTCTCTGGCACTCAGTAACAATTCTGTCTGTCCCTGAGTAACAATTCTGTCTGTCCCTGAGAATGAATTCTGTGGCCCTGAGTAAGAATTCTCTGGCACTCAGTAACAATTCTGTCTGTCCCTGAGTAACAATTCTCTGGCACTCAGTAACAATTCTGTCTGTCCCTGAGTAAAAATTCTGTGGCCCTAATAACGTTTCTGTGGCCCTAAGTAACAATTCTCTGGCACTGAGTGAAAATTCTGTCTGTCCCTGAGTATGAATTCTGTGGCCCTAACTAGCGTTTCTTTGTCCCTAAATAACGATTCTGTGGCCCTCATTAACAAGTCTGTGTCCCTGAGTAATGGTTCTCTGTCCCTAAGTAACTTCTCTCTGTCCCCAATTCTCGTTTCTGTGGCCCTAACTCTGTCCCTGTCCCTAGTACAGAGCGGTCTGCCTCTGTTCAATGACTGCAGGCAAATGAAGATTTCCAAAATGGCCGCTATATATACCTCGACCATTACACAGTGCTGGCTGGCTGGCTGCTGATTGGCTGATGCGATCACATGTCGTTGAGGAATGCATTATGGGGCAGCGCGCCTTGTCTGCGCGCCTTCCCCGACATCCCCGCTCCGTCGCCGCACATGTCAGCCGCCATTTTCGGAAAAATTTCGATTCGCGCGTCCGAATTAGGCTGTTTTTCGGATTCGGCACGAATCGAAATTTTTCCGATATTCGACTCGAATTCCACTTCGGATACTTCGATTCGCTCATCTCTAATTATTATGTATGGCTACTTGTGGGGGGTGATGAAGATCTTTTTTTTTACACTGATTGCTTTTACACCCATAAAGGCTGTAAAAGCAATCACTTCTCCTTCTCTCTGGCTGCATTCTTGCAACCATTGAGAAATACTGTGTGAGCTGTGATTGGTCACAGCTTGTCACATGTTGTAAATAGCCTTGTACCATGTGATCTCTGTGATCATTCACAGATTTCACCCGTAGTAAGCAATGATGTCAGAAGTGACATCTTGCTTACTCCTATTCATGTGATCACTGATTGGCCAATCAGTGATAACATGATCGGGACCTCACACAGAGGTGCCGTACAGCGATCGGTGTTCTGCTGTGTCCTCCGGATCGCGGTGCCATGCGCACAGTCCAAAATGGCAGGCGCCATTTATGAACGTCAACCCACCCCTGCACTGCCACCGTCCGGCCATTTATATACATGGGCCGGACGGGAAGTGGTTAAAGGAACTCGGCAGGTAGGTTGTTCCAGACATCTTGGAGAACTAATCACAGATCTATGGATGTAGGTTGCCTCAAAGGGATTTGTGGGAGCCAAACCATTACTTCCAGGACCATTACTTCCAGGTTCTTCCATTGATTCTAACCAAATCCCCAACTCCATTTGCAGAAATGTTGCCTGCAGACACTCATTATTGTATCGCTCTACAGCCGCTCAGTGAACAAACAGCAGGCTAATCCATTTTGCTGAGATTTCATTGCAGCAACTCAAAATGATACTCAGTAGTTTGTATGGCTCCCATGTGCTTGTATGCATGCCTGACAATGTCGGGGCATGCTCCTAAAGAGATGACGGATGGTGTCCTGGGGTATTCCTCCCAGATCTAGACCAGGGCATTACTGAGCTCCTGGACAGTCTGAGGTGCAACCTGGTGGCGTCGGATGGACCGAAACATGATATCCCAGAAGTGGTCTATTGGATTTAGGTCAGGTGAGTGTGTGGGACATTCAATGGTATCAAATCTTTCATCCTCCAGGAACTGCCGGCATACTCTTGACACATGAGGCCGGGCATTGTCGTGCACCAGGAGGAACCCAGGACCTACTGCACCAGCGTAGGGTCTGACAATGGGTCCAAGGATTTCATCCCAATACCTAATGGCACGCAGGGTGCCATTGTCTAGCCTGTAGAGGTCTGTGCTTCCCTCGATGGATATGCCTCCCCAGACCATCACTGAGCCACCACCAAAACGGTCATACTGAACGATGTTACAGGCAACATAACGTTCTCAGCAGCTTCTCCAGACCCTTTCACATCTGTCACATGTGCTCAGAGTGAACCTGCTTTCATCTGTGAAATGCACAGGGCGTCAGTGGCAGACCTGCCAATTCTGGTGTTCAATGGCAAATGCCAATCAAGCTATATGGTGCCGGGCAGTGAGCACAGAGCCCACTAGAGGATGTCGGGTCCTCAGGCCACCCTCATGAAGTCTGTTTCTGATTGTTTGGTCAGAGACACTCACACTAGTGGCCTGCTGGAGGTTATTTTGTAGGACTCTGGCAGTGTTCATCCTGTTCCTCTTTGCACAAAGGTGCAGATACCAGTCCTGCTGATTGGTTAAGGACCTTCTGCAGCCCTGTCCAGCTCTCCTAGAGTAAGTGCCTGTCTCCTGGAATCTCCTCCATGCTCTTGAGACTGTGCTGGGAGACACAGCAAACCTTCTGGCAATGGCACGTAATTATGTGCCATCCTGTGGAGGAGTTGGACTGCCTGCGCAACCTCTAGTTGAAAACAGAAAAGATGAGTAGGGAAAAAAAAACATTCCAGTTTTGGGGTTGGTCTCATTGTTGCCCATCTAGTGCACCTGTTGTTAACTTCATTAACACCAAAGCAGTTGAAGTTAGGGAATTTAGATTGTACGCCCCTTGAGGGTTAGGGACTGATGTGAATGTACAATATATATGTAAAGCGCTGCATAAATTGACGGCGCTATATCAGGACCTAAATAAATAAATAACCCCCTCTGCTACTTAACTGACCAGATCAATATCCCAGGAGTTTAATTGACTTGATGCTATACTCTGAATTAAAAGTGTTCCTTTATTTTTTTGATCAATATATATATATATATATATATATATAGTACATGAGAAAGGATTCCAAGAAGGTTTGCTAAAGCAAGAGAACAGCAGAAGTTGTTCCTTTCAGGTACATCTACCATAGACCGGGACATCTGATAAGAGATAAGTCACTGCTTTGACTTGTGTATGTAAACTTCAGCTTGAAATAATGAGCTCTATAAACAATTGAAAAAAGAAAAAAAAGTCCCATCTGCTTGCTTAACTGATAAAATATATACCATTCATATGCAATATCTCATATTCACATGGCTAAAAAAAATTTATAGACATTACTATATTAAAAAAAAGGATTGTTTAGGTTCTTTAAACAAAACATATACACAAAACCATGCTATATTTCATGTAAATAGCTCTGTGTATGTTTTCTGTAAATTGCTCTGTGCTTTAAATGTGATGTCCTTTAAAAACTCTGTAGATAGTATCATGAGACTTTGAGAAAAGATTTCATTTTGCACAGAGACAAAGCACTTGTTGTATAGTGAGATAACTCCAAACAAAGCACTGATTCATGAGTACCATGAAGAGGAAATATTTATTTGGAAAGTAGTTTTACTTTCCTGAAGATGTTTGATGAAGAGTAATTGACTGGAAAAATCTGCACTTAACTAGGTTGTTATAATTATTTAGTCATTATGCAATCTGTAGAAGATGTTGTCTGCTATTTTCCACGATATCACATTGTTTTTATAAATAAAGGATAACTACAAGATACAGGTGATGCCCATAGCTGCAAAGCTTTTGACCATAGGAAAAGTCTGGCACTGTTGGCAACCCAGAAAGTTTGCTTTTAGAAACATTCATGTGTTAAGCCAAGTGAGCTTAGATCAATACGCACTTTAAACATCAGTGATTCGTAGCTATCACTGACCATGCTTGAAATCCAGACCACTAGACTGTGCGAAAGCAGTGGCCTGGATCTCCAGCTGTCCCACGTGTTTCCTGCGTAGTGCTCCAATTATGAATACTTGTGTTCCTTGAGCGGTGTTGGAGCACAGTGCAGGGGGTGGTGGGACCACTGGAGATCCAGACCACTGCTCTCACACCGTGCAATGGTCCAGATCCAAAGCATGCTACCAGGGAGGTTCAGATAAGGATTGGGCTGGAGTAGTAATAAAGGAAAAGTAGGAGAAATACTTTTGGTTTTATGCAGCCTGGTGTTAAACATCAAAAAGACAAATACTTTTGGTGTTATGCAGCCTGATGTTAAACATAAAAGCTCCAACTGGGCTTTATGATGGAGGTTCCTGAGTTTACTTTTATAATTGAGATCTTCATAAATCTGGTTGACATCTTTGCCAGAACAGCCCTCACCCCCTTGTAAAATGCAACTCTTCTGAAAACTGTTGCAACAGATTGGACTACCTATACTTGACTGATTTCATAGAAGTTTTTTTTTATGTAAAAAATGTGACAAGGCACTGTCATGTGGCTCACAAAGAAGCAGAAATAATGAAGCCAGCAGGGAATGGGGTTATTAGGAATGCTTTAACTTACATGGGATCTGCACATTTTCATAATTTCAGACATTGCTTGAATGTAAATGAAGAACAGAACTGTCCAGGACAAAATGTGCACACAACAGAGACTTCAATAAATTGCTGTAAGAAGCAGTCACCCCAGAGATCCACTATGATGAAGTGACAAAACCTCCATAATTAATCAGGAGGCTATATAAATCATGTACACTGGATAGGCTTCCGCTTTAAAATATCATTATTATATAAAGAATACTTTATATAATGAGCCTTCTAGGACTAAAAAAATATTTTATCTTGAAAGAACCAAAAGAAATATATCTACAGTTATGCCACTGTAAAGATATTAAAAAGCTTATTATCAAAACAAAGCCATAAAACACAATGTCCCTTACCCCAGATTTCTAGGAAAGAAAGAAGGAAATAAGGAAGGGCTTCCTTTATCTTTCAATATTTAAAGGAAAACTCCTCTATTGACAAAATTATCACAGCATATAAAATTGCTACACAAGCCATTTAAATTGTAATGTCCCTATTAGATGGTAAGCTCCCAGGAGCAGGGTCCTTGTAACCATCTTGTATTGAATTGTATCATTGCTGTATTGTCTCCCGTTATATTGTAAAGAACTGAGCAAACTGTTGGTGCTATATAAATCCTGTATAATAATAATGTTAAAAAACATTAATTATGCTGTCCTCCCTGCAGTATTAAATTTGGCCACTAGATAAAGCGAGGAATAAATGTACTGTTTTGCTTTAAAGCAAAGTTCCACCCAAAAGTGGAAGCTCTGCTTATCTGCCTCCCCCCCCCCCTTCTGCTGACACATTTGGCACAATTTGGGTAGGAGTGGGTATCTGGTTTTGACAGGTACCCGCTTCCACTTTTGCCTGAGTTCGCTGCAGCGAACTGAGCCGGAAGTTTGGCCCCCCTCCTTCATCTCCTAGCCTTCTGGGACACCTGCATGCACAGTAGCAGTCCGGCTGTGAAGCCACTAGGCAAGTCAAGATGGTGGCGCCAGCACCCGATAGCCAGTTGAAGAATTGGCTCAGAGTGGGGACACTGCTGGATCCCTGGACAGGTATGTTCCTTAATATTAAAAGTAAGCAGCTACAGTATTTGTACTGTACAGAACTCTGCTTTAATAAAAATTCCTATTAGCCCTCATTCTGAGAAAAGGAAACTGGTGCATCCTGGGAGCTCAGACTCCATGTTAAAGTGATACTAAACCCGTGACCCTGCATTCACTATATCTGGTCCCCAACAGTACACAGAACATGGAAGTGCAATTAGTTTAGTAAATATAAACTGCTGCATACCTTTTCTCATCAACAGTTAGACCAGTCTTGTTAGAACACTGGTTAAAGCTTGTAGGAGGAGTTTTCTCTAGGAGGATGGAAGGATGGAAATCCCCTGACCTCTGTCTGGACAGTGCTGATTGGCCTTGTGCTGGTCACATGCACTCTTCCAAGAAAAAAAAAACCTCTCTAGCAATACACAACAAACTGAGCATGTGCATGGGGCTAAGGGTTCAGTTTGTATCAGTTGGTCATTTCAACAAGAAGAGGCAGAGAAGAAAGGATCAAACATCCTTTTTACACAATGCAGAGGGTTAACTCCTTAGGTTCTACAGCTAGTATAACAAGCATGCTTTACTGCGTATACAAACTGATATTACTGTTGTGGGTTTAGGAACACTTTAAGAACTGACAGAGAGGAAACCAACCATCACCTGCAGCATGAGTGGTGGACTAAATTTACATCACCTACAGGCAACATTGCTAGTGAGCATGAACATATTATAACTGCTGCATAGTTATTTCATTGTGTTTTTTTATATGTTTCATATATTGATTGATTATTTGTGTTTCCCAATAGTTTCACCCCAGCCTACTAAAGCTTCAAGATTACATTCAGTCTGACTTATTGCAGAGTAAGAGGGCTTGTCTGCATGTCGAGTTACACATAGAGAAATGTGTATCAAGGACAGAACAGTCTCTATAATGTTCTAAAACTGCCAAAAAAATACAATGCAATATGGTAACCTGGACATGTTCTGTACACCACTGGTGTATAGAAAGTCACCACAAATTTAATTTTCTAGTTCTGTGATTGGCTCACTGATTTTTCCAGAATTCTGCACAAAAATGCAAGTGATATTTTAGACATGCAATAGAAATAGAAATTACATTTTTGTTGGGATACTCCTGAAGGCTTGTCTACTGCAAACACTGCATCTTTCCTCCTTAGAACATCACTAGTGTACCAGCAGGTTATAATCAGTTCGGATTCCAGTTTAAGAATCCATTTAGTAAGGACATGGTAAAATAAACAGCTATTTCTTCAGAACAGAAAAGGGTGTGACTCTGCAACAACTTTTTGAAATGTATTTACAAAGTATATAGATCACCCAAAGTGGATTAAAAAAAAAGCTTTAGTTTGATTTTATTGTACATTTTTAGTTACATTTAACTGTTGTTTTATATCAATTTGTACCTTTCATAAAGAGCGAGAGAGAGAGAGAGAGAGACCAAATGGAGGCTTTATCCCACCTAAAAGCTCTACACAGTCCTTAGGCTCTAGAACCCAGAAAATAACTTCTTAAAATGGTATTAAACTCAAAACCAAAATATAGCAGCTTATCAATCATTAGATGTGCTTGCTGCATTCGTTTTCTTTTTTTAGTTTTTTTTTCCCTCTGTTTTTACCTGGTGATGTGGCCAGTAACACACTTCCTGTTATAGAGTGTCCCCA
Organism: Staurois parvus; assembly: GCF_062004578.1. Lineage (NCBI taxonomy): Eukaryota > Metazoa > Chordata > Amphibia > Anura > Ranidae > Staurois > Staurois parvus. Next base: position 4,665,876 of record NW_028318510.1, read on the forward strand.
TTCTGGATAACGGAGCACATGTGGCACATTTGGACAGCAGCACTGTCAGTCTGATGGGAGGGAAATGTTAGGTGTACTAGCAGATTTAAATACATTAACAAATTGAAGTCAAACTCCAGCTAATACTTTATTAGCAGTTACTGCAAACCCTTTTTTCACCGCCCCCACTGCTGCACAGAACACACCACCGTCGCGTTCTTCTCACAGCCCAGCCCCTCCCACCATCCTCCTCACCAATAGGAGAGGAGGGGAGAGAGGCTGGATCTGCTCTGCCTCCCCCTGTGCCTGCCCACACTCCAGTACATGCAGCTTCAGAGGAGGTGTGGGCAGGAAACAGTACACAGCAGCAGACAGCTCTGATGCTTTTGATTGAGTCATGGTGAGTCTGACCTGTTCCTTCCACCCACCCCTCCCTTCCTTCCTTCTTTCCTTAATTCCTTCCTTCAACCCCTCCCTTCCTTCCTTCTGCCCACCCCTTCCTTCCTTCCTTCCTTCCTTCCACCCTCCTTCCAGCCACCCCTCTCTTCCTTCCATCCTCCCACCCCTCCCGTCCTTCCACCCCTCCCTTCTTTCTGTCTACCCGCCCTCCCTTCCTTCCAGTCACCCCTCCCTTCCTTCATTCCACCCACCCCTCCTGTCCTTCCTCCCACACCTCCCTTCCTTCCACCAACCCCTCCCTTCCACCCCTCCCTCCCTTCCTTCCTTCCACCCACCCATCCTACGTTCCGTCCACCCACCCACCCATCCTTCCTTCCACCCACCCAGCCCTCCCTTCCTTCCTTTCACCCACCCCTTCCTTTCTTCCACCCACCCACCCCTCCCTTCCTTTCACCCACCCTTCCTTCCTTCCACTCACCCCTTCCATCCTTTCACCCCTTCCTTCCACCTACCACTCCCTTCCTTCCTTCCACCCCTTCCTTCCACCCACCCCTCCCTTCCTTCCTTCCACCCACCCCTCCCTCCCCCCTCCCTTCTTTCCACCTAACCCTCCCTTCCTTACACCCACCCCTCCCTTCCTTCCTCCCACCCTCCCTCCCTTCCTTACACCCACCCCTCCCTTCCTTTCACCCACCTCTCCCTTCCTTCCACCTCTCCGTCACTTCCTTCCGTCCTCCAACCCTTCCTTCCTTCCACCCCCCCCTTCCTTCCTTCCTTTCTTCCACCCACCCCTTCCTTTCTTTCACTCACTTCTTCCTTCCTTCCTTCCACCCTTCCTTCTTTCCACCCACCCACCCCTTCCTTCCTTCTAGCCTTCCGTCCTTCCTTCCATTCACCCCTTCCTTTAAACCACCCCTCCTTCCTTCCACCTGCCCAAACTTCACTTCCTTCCACCCACTCCTCCCTTCCTTCCTTCCATCCTTTCACCCCTTTCTTCCACCTACCCCTCCCTTCCTTCCTTCCACCCCTTCCTTTAAACCACCCCTCCCTTCCTTCCATCCACCCCACCCTCGCTTCCTTCCACGCACCCCACCCTCCCTTCCTTCCACCTACCCAACCCTCTCTTCCTTCCACCCACTCCTCCCTTCCTTTCTTCTACCCACCATTCCTTCCTTCCACCCACCCTTCCTTCTTTCCACCCACCCACCCACCCACCCCTTCCTTCCTTTCAGCCTTCCTTCCATCCACCCCTTCCTTCCTTCCTTCCTTCCTTCCACCCCTCCCTTCCATCCCTCCCTTCCTTCCTTCCACCCCACCCTCCCTTACTTCCACACACTCCTCCCTTCCTTACGCCCACTCACAACTCCCTTCCTTCCTTCCTTCCTTCCTTCCTTCCTTCCACCCACCCCTCCCTTCCTTCCTCCCACTCCTCCCTTTATTCCACCCACCCACCCACCCACCCACCCACAACTCCCTTCCTTCCTTCCACCCACCCACCCCTCCCTTCCTTCCTCCCACCCCTCTCTCCTTCCTTCCTTCCACCCACCCACCCCACCCTTCCATTCACCCCTTCCTTCCATTCACCCCTTCCTTCCACCCACCCCTCCCTTCCATTCACCCCTTCTTTCCACCCGCCCACCCTTCCTTCCTTCCTTCCTTCCTTCCTTCCACCCACCCCTTCCTTCCTTTTACCCTCTCTTCCTTCCTTACACCCACCCACCCCTCCCTTCCTTCCACAACCCCTCCCTTCCACCCACCCTTCCTTCCATCCACCCCTTCCTTCCACCCTCCCCTCCCTTCCTTTCTGCCGCACACCCACCCCTCCCTTCCTCCACCCCTCCCCCTCTTCCTTCCATCCACCCTTCCTTCCTTCCTCCCACCCCTCCCTTCCACCCACCCACCCCTCCCTTCCTTCCTCCCACCCCTCTCTCCCTTCCTTCCACCCACCCACCCCTCCCTTCCATTCACCCCTTCCTTCCATTCACCCCTTCCTTCCACCCACCCCTCCGTTCCATTCACCCCTTCTTTCCACCCGCCCACCCTTCCTTCCTTCCTTCCTTCCTTCCTTCCTTCCTTCCTTCCACCCACCCCTTCCTTCCTTTTACCCTCTCTTCCTTCCTTACACCCACCCACCCACCCCTCTCTTCTTCCACAACCCCTCCCTTCCGCCCACCCTTCCTTCCATCCACCCCTTCCTTCCACCCTCCCCTCCCTTCCTTTCTGCCGCACACCCACCCCTCTCTTCCTTCACCCCTCCCCCTCTTCCTTCCATCCACCCTTCCTTCCACCCACCCCACCCTTCCTTCCACCCCTTCCTTCCACCTACCCCTCCCTTTCCTTCCACCCACCCTTCCTTCCTTCTATCCACCCCTTCCTTCCTGCCTTTAATTCAGCCCTTCCTTCCTTTCTTCCACCCACCCACCCTTCCTTCCTTCCATCCACCCTTTCCTTCCACCCACCCTTCCTTCCTTCCACCCACCCCTCCCTTCCATCCATGCCTTCCTTCCTTCCTTCCACCCACCCTTCCTTCCACCCACCCCTTCCTTCCCTCCACCCTCCATTCCTTACTTCCTTCCTTCCTTCAAGGGGGAGAAGTTGTTGGTGGTGGTGGTGGTGGGGGGAGTGGTAAAAATGCAGCTCAGCTGCGAGCTGAAACCCTCCCAGAAAAAAAAATAATCTACAGCCCTGCACTTAACACTAACCTTAATCAACCCTGCTACTACAGACTCGGCTGCTAAACGTTTTTCTAACGCCCACATAACCACCTGTCGCCTTGACCCTATTTCCTCTCAAATACTGCGGTCACCCTCTGGCTCTCTCCTACACTCTCTAACTCACATCTTCAATCTTCTGGCACCTTTCCCAACATTTTAAAACATACACTAGACACTCCCATACTTAAAAAGCCTTCCTTGGACCCCACCAATCTTAATAACTTATGCCCCATCTCTTTGTTCCCTTTTTCTGCCAAACTCCTTGAATGCCTGTCTACAACCAACGGAGTGACCACTTCATGAGGAATAACCTTCTTGATCCCCCTCAGTCTGGATTTTGCCCTCAACACTCCACAGAAACTGCTCTCCTAATACAAACAATTTACTAACAGCAAAAACCAATGGACACTATTCGGTACTCCTGGACCTTTTTGGCTGCCTTTGATATGGTTGACCACCTCCTTCTCCTCCTCAAAAAACTTTACTCCCTTGGTATCTGTGACTGTGCTCTTTGTTGGTTCTCATCCTGCCTATCCCACTGCACCTTCAGTGTCACTTACAATTCTGCTTCATCTTTTCCTCTTCCTCTCTTTGTTGGGATCCCCCAAGGTTCTGTTCATGGAACTCTCCTATTCTCAATCCACACCTCCTCCCTGGGTCAGCTGATAGCCTCCCATGACTTTCAATATCATTTCTAGACTGACGACACCCAAATCTATCTCTCTACCCCTCATGCTGTAATACAGCATTTACTGATTTTTATTATGTGGGTTTAATGACACTTTAATTTTTAATTTTTTACCCATTTATGGTACTGTTCTATTATTGTCTCTGTTACATTAGCTTTTTTCCGAAGGTCAGAATTGATTGTGTTGTGGAGTTTACTAATTCCAGTGCCAATCACTCTCAGTCTTTTGGGAATGTTGTCCACCTGAGCTGGAAAATCTCTGTTAGGGCGCGGCTGACAGTGCCATAATCACACATTGGTGTCAGTGGCAGTTTAGAGACACTGCTGTTGTCATACACTGGTAGCAGTGGCTGCAATCTGATCTTGCTTTTGGTCACAAATTGGTGACAGCTGTCATGGAAATTTTGTATTGTTGGTCGAACTTTAATGTGTCATATATTTATGTTATTCATATGTCTCTCGTGTGGCTTAATTAAAGCTCTGAAGGCTGCAATTGGGCCATGCGCATGTACAATGTATGTATTACAGTACTCAGCTCGGTAATGGATGAGATGGCGGATCTGCGCTTATAGACCGGCGTGTATACCACCACGGCATTCGATGCGAATGCCGCTGGCAGTAGACCGCGGGCCTGTATCCACATATCAGCAGCATAGTACCACATGGACTTCGTGCCGCAAGGCGCCAAGCAGTACGAACTCCGCGTGTAGGCTTATGCATATCTTACAACCCATTACCAAGCTGAACTGTATCTTGGATGGATGTGTTTTAATAAAGATCGTATCGGGCCCATCCAGGTACAGACTGATGTTTAGCTTAGGGAATGCTTGTACAAAGAATTTACATACCAATAGGAGCTAGTAGGACAGGAAGTTTGCTGACCTCAGACGGCTCATGGGGGGGAAGGGGAGGAAGTTTGCTGACCTCAGAAGGCTCATGGGGGAGGACCAGTGATAGATAATAGGAAATGCCATACTCCAATCGGAATGTATGTCCTGTGTATAGGCACTCCCCATTGCATTGTTCGGTGGGAGGGGATTGACTTTATTCATGTGGGGGGCGTGTGTGTTTGTAATAAAACCGGGGGCTGAGTCTGAAACCGGCCCTTATGTGAATTCCAACAGCAGCCTTAGAGTGTCGTGTGATCATTCTAGGGTAACGGAGCTCCACCCCCCCACATTTCAACAGAGCTAACCCATTTGGATGGGCAGGAATCGTGTAGTTTAGCTACAGTCGTGGTAAGCGAGATTCGCACAGCTTTATGGGGGATTTCTGCGCATCCAACTGCGAGTACTCACGGTAAGGAGAAATTCGTTAAAGCGAATTTCCAAGACAGTTTGGCGAGCCTGGTGGATACTAACGCGTATTCTGGGATAGCTAACCCAGTACGAGGGGGGAATGAGCCATCATGAACTAGCAAAAAGTATGCCGGCACATTTCAGGTCTCTCTGCCATTAAGAGGATCGCTTTTTGCACGTTCGTGTGGCTGATTTTGCTCTCTGTTAGCTAACAAGAATTACCGCTTAGCAAGGACCTAGTTTTGTCCTAAAATCTTGATTTGTGGGTGAAAGACAAGAGTTTGTCTCTGCGGAGAGCAGCAGAGGGGTGGGTTTGGTTGGCTGGATTTGGTCAAGTTTAAAAATCTGCCAACCAAAAATTAAACGGGTATATGTTTAAGTGGGTAAAAGTTGTTGCATAGTGTTAGGTAAGTATTTGTGGGTTGTAGGCACTGTGGTGATTGCTCTACCCCCCTCCACGTGAGGTAATTATTACAGTGCTGAAAGGTTTAGGTTAATTGTTAACTGTTGTAAGATCTTTGTGTGTATGTAGTCTGCAATGTTTTGTGGTACTACTGCTCCCAGCAAGCATGCAGCAGGGGGTCCTTTCTGTTACATGTGCATGTTAGTGTGATATGTTGGTGTTTTATGTCTGTTCTGTGATTGTGCCAAATTGTGTTGTATGTGTACTTCATATTGTTGTGCAATTGTCCAGTGTATGTTCTGTCCAAAAGTCTGTTTTATGTAAGAGGTTAGAGGCAATTTTGAGGCTAGTGTCTACCATGTGCTCCTCTGTGGGGGGCCATTCTAGTGTCTACCATGTGCTTCCCTGTGGGGGGCCATTTTCTTGACTAACCACATGTGCTGCTTTGTTTGGCAACCAGTTGTGAATGCCATGTGGCTTCTCCACCATTCCTTTTTCCAAGTTTCACTTTGAGTTTCAATGATCTCTATGCAATGTGCATGAAGTTTCCTATATGCATTTGACCCATTTTGTGTTTTTAATCCAAATTTTTTACAGTTTAATTTGTTTGCTTTTAGCTTTAAATTTGCGTATTGCCAGCCAATTTAAAGTGTGTTAAGCGAGTTTTCCCTTCACGTGTTCCACATTTAGTGAGCGCGGTGAAGTCTGGGTTTTTGCACATAGATTTCTTGTATAGTGATTATGTTTTTCTTGTGTTTTTCCTGTTAAAAGTAGTTCCTTATTGTAAAGCGGGTTTGTTTTAAAGCTGCTGCGTTGCGTGTTTCGCATCCAGCAGACTTTTTGTGTAAACGGTTTTAGGTGGTTGCAGCGAAGATTGCGTGTGTAGCGCAGATCGTTTAGCGGCGCTGATAGGAGTGATTTTTGCGTCAGCAACAAGGTTACTTTTGGTGCAGTTTTTCGGTTTACCTCTGTGTAATTGTTTTACTGTGAAACGTCCCGTGTTTTTCATAAGGATCCACTTTGTCCTTTTTAACGGTTTTTCAGGTTGAAAAGGGGTTTTTCTGTGTGTATTAGGAAAGTTTTTTCTTTACACAAATTTCCTAAAGGTCAGTTAGCAGGTTTCCGGCCAACCAGTGACCCCGAAGTAACATCCAAGAACCCCTCTTTTTGTTTTGACTTGTGTTAGCTACTGTGTGCAGGGAGAGAAAAGCCACTTTCATCATTGTGCGGTGTGGCCTGCCAAACACAGTGGGTGATGAGAACCACATAAATTGCGCTGTGCGAGTGGGCGGTCCAGGGAAGTGTAACGCTTAGCCTGGTTACCACAAACACTTCGGGTGGTCAGGATCACATAAATTGCGCTGTGGGAGTGGGAGGTGTGCTCTCAGTCTGACCGCCACTTGATGCGCTTCGGGTGATCGATAAGTATCACATAAATTACGCTGTGCTGGGAAAGTGGTGGAATCAGGCCTCTCGGTAGGATCCCACCGAGTGCTCCAGGGGGTAAACAGGTACCCGGACGCGGGATATATACCAGTGACTAGTCACGATGGGCAGTAGTCAGTCCATGAAGAGAGAGGGGGAACCAGCCCTCTTCAGGGTAAGGACAGCTGCACAACTGATGAAGGTGAGTTTGGGGGGGAAGTCTACAGAACCCCTCAAAAGGTGGAATAAATGGTCGAAGGGTACCAGATGGGAAATTCCCCGGGAAGGTACATTTGACGCATGGAGATGGGAAAAATTCATCTCTGAATTTGGACCACGGATGCAGGCGTCAGAACTAGAGATCGCACAGCTATGGCTTCACAGGTCAATCCGATTAGGGAAGCAGGGCATACATAAACTGGTGTCTGTCCGGAAGAACCAGGTGATGTATACCTGGCCTCCAGAGGGAATAAAACAGGAGGATCCGGTGTCAGAGGTGGAGGAAGCTCTTTCAGGGCTGACTCTACTAAGGCAGGCAGGATCAGGGTCTGCTGGGGTTCCCGAACAACCAACAGTGGCTGAGATAAGTATAACTGCACCTGTCTCTTCTGTTAGTGACGTCACTCTTGACGTACCTTCCGTGTCTCCTGTATCTATGCCTCAGCCTCTACCTCTACCTCTCCCTTCTCCCTGCTTCACCCCAGCTCCTTCTGTTTCCAACTATGAAGCCTACTCAACAACCGATTTGCAGACTATCTGTCAGGGACCACGGCTCCAGGGTCCGCGATCGCGGCTCCGTCCCTCGCGCATGCGCAGTGGCGGCGGATCGCGCCGGGACACAGGCACTAGGTCCCGGCGAGCCGCGGCTGACAGGACGCCGCGCATGCGCAGTAGGAGCCGCGGGCGCGCCTCAGGCGTCCAATGACAGCCAGGGGCGCGTCCTAGCCGGCCAATGACAGTGCAGGGCGCACTATTTAAAGATGCCCTGCACTGTCACAGATTGCCGCAAGGTCTTCTGTGATCCTGAGTTCCTGCACCTATATTGTGACCCTGATTGACCCTGACTATTCTGCCTGCTCCTGCGTTTGACCCGGATTGACCCTGACTATTCTGCCTGCTCCTGCGTTTGACCCGGATTGTCCTGACTACTCTGCCTGCTCCTGCGTTTGACCCGGATTGTCCTGACTATTTTGCCTGCTCCTGCGTTTGACCCGGATTGCCCTGACCATTCTACGGATTGACTTCCCTGCTGACCCTGCGTGTGACCCGACTACTCTCGCCTACCGATTCTGTACCCCGCTTACCCTCACGGGCCCACTATCCGTTACTACCCTGCTGGGGCCGCCATCCTCTTCATATCTGGCTCTCCCGGTACCTGTCCCCAAGGGTCTCCTCAGCCACTGGCGGGCCTGCTCGGAGGTCGTGACCTGGCCCGGGACTGTTTCAAGTCCATCCCCACCATCAGGGGCTCTGGTGAAAGCACAGCCCGGGCTTAGACCCCACGCTCTGAGTAGGTCTGTCAGTTGGCAGCCTGAGGCACCACCTGGCGGATCATAACAGTACCTTGCGGCCATGACAGAGCCAGGAAGTGGACCGGCGTCCCTAGAGGATATTTGTCAGCACCTGGCCACCTTGACCCAGGCTTTTCAGAACTTCCACAGTCGCTGCGCCCGACTGGAGGACCGCATGGAGTCAATAGCCCCCCTGACTCCCCCTGCTCAGAGTCCTCCACCTGCAGGACCTCCCGCTAACCCGGTATCCGGAGCGGTTGCCACATCCCTAGCTCCTGAACCCCGCGTTCCTCTGCCGGAACGATTCCGTGATGATCGGAGCCACTTCCGAGCCTTCCGGAACGCCTGCACCCTATACTTTGACTTACAACCCCGCACGTTCACCACTGAGACCGTCAAGGTGGGGTTTATAGTCTCCCTCCTTCAGGATGAGCCCCAGGATTGGGCTCACCGTCTGATGGAGAAGCACGACCCCCATCTTGACTCCGTGACCGAATTCTTTCGGGCCATGGCCGTCTTGTATGACGACCCTCAGCGAGCTGCTTCCGCTGAAGCGACTCTATACTCCCTGCGGCAGGGCCGCCGGACAGCCGAAGAATACGCGTCCGATTTTAGGCGTTGCATGGGCGACACCAGATGGAACGATGCGGCCTTATGTCACCAGTTCCGCATCGGGCTGTCTGAGCCTCTCAAGGACGAACTAGCGCGAGTAGGCCTACCTGACTCCCTAGAAAAACTGATTGAGTTGGCCATTCAAATTGACCGTAGACTAAGGGAACGTCGGCTGGAAAGGAGCAGTCAGGGTCAAAGGGTGGCATGGATTCCTTCCAGAGATACAGCTCCAACCCCAGGGAACCATCCGCGAAGCACGGAAACAGGGGACAACCCGGAACCCATGCAGCTGGGATTGGCCCGTTCTCACTTATCGGTCGAGGAACGTCAAAGGAGACTATCACAGAACCTATGTCTGTACTGCGGGGAAGCTGGTCATCAGGTGCGCTCCTGTCCTGCTAAAATGAGTAAGTCCACGCCCGTTTCTTTTACTCTACCCGCAGGAAGGGATGATCAGTCGAGTTACCTGGCCATTCCTGTGTCTTTACAGCTCCCCGGAGGAACATTGTCGGTGACCGCAATCGTTGACTCAGGAGCCTGTAGTTGCTTCATCGATCTGACTTTTGCCCACCGGCAAAAAATCCCTCTCCAGACCAAAGAAAGGGGGTTCAACATCTTCTTGGCAGATGGGTCTCGTATAAAATCAGGGGTGGTGGACCAGGAGACACCACCCATTTTCACCACAATGGCAGACCATCACCAGGAGTTCCTCCGTTTGGATGCCATCGCATCCCCCCTTTTTCCAGTCATTCTGGGCCTCCCTTGGCTGAGGGCCCATAACCCCCAGATTGACTGGGAAAAGGGAACAGTTCAATTTTGCTCACCCTATTGTTTAAGTCACTGCCACGTCACAGGATCCGTGGTTCCCCGGTTCCTCCTGTGCTTGGATGGTGACACCGATCTATCCCAGGTTATTCCCCCGGCCTACCATGACTTCTTAGACGTCTTTAGTAAGCGAGGAGCTGACGTTCTCCCTCCGCACCGTTCCTACGACTGCCCCATAGACCTCCTACCCGGATCTGAAATCTCTTTCGGCCGTATCTTTCCCTTGTCCGAAGCAGAATCAGGAGTACTGAGGGAATACATTGATGAGAACCTTCGGAAGGGATTTATTCATCCATCCACATCCCCAGCCGGGGCCGGGTTATTCTTCGTAGAGAAGAAGGACAAATCGTTACGGCCCTGCATAGACTACCGTGACCTGAACAAAATAACGGTAAAGAATCGTTATCCTTTACCCCTAGTCCCCGAGCTCCTCCAGAGATTGAGATCGGCAACAATATTCACTAAATTAGACCTGCGGGGGGCCTATAACCTTGTCCGTATCAGGGAGGGGGATGAGTGGAAGACGGCGTTCCGTACAAGATTCGGTCACTACGAGTACTTGGTGATGCCGTTCGGGCTCTGTAATGCACCGGCGACCTTTCAGCACTTTATCAATGATGTTTTTCGTGACCTTCTTGATATTTTTGTGGTGGTTTATTTGGATGACATCTTAATTTTTTCCCCTTCACTGGAGGTTCATCGGGGTCATGTGATACGGGTATTAGAACGGTTGCGTCAACATGGGCTATACGCAAAGGCAGAAAAGTGCTGTTTCGAACAGCACGAAACCACATTCTTGGGACTGGTTCTCTCTTCCGCGGGGGTCGCGATGGATCCCCAGAAAGTCACGGCGATCTTAGATTGGCCAATACCCGCCGACAAAAAGGGGGTACAGCGTTTCATCGGTTTTTCCAACTTTTACAGGAAGTTTATTAGGAACTTCTCCGGTCTGGTCTCCCCGAACACGCAACTGACGAAACAAGGGGTCCGCTTTAAGTGGACTCCCGAAGCGCAGACAGCCTTCGAAAAGCTCAAAGAATTGTTCACCTCTGCTCCCATTCTCTGCCATCCAGATGCTTCTCTCCCATATGTGTTGGAAGTGGACGCCTCCGAAAATGCTGTAGGGGCGGTTTTGTCCCAAAGGAATGGTACCAAGGAACTTCTGCACCCTGTGGCGTTCTTCTCCAGGAAGTTGACTCCAGCGGAACGCAACTACGACATTGGAGATCGGGAGCTCCTGGCCATTAAAACTGCTCTTGAAGAATGGAGGTATTTACTGGAAGGAGCCACACACCCAATCCTAATATTTACAGATCACAAAAACCTTGAATATTTGAGAACGGCAAAACGACTGAGACCTCGCCAAGCGAGATGGGCGCTTTTCTTCTCTCGATTCTCATTCCATATAACGTACCGACCCGGTACTAAGAACACTAAACCAGACGCTCTGTCCCGCATGTTTGAGGACCCCGACGACGCTGTGCTACCTGACACCATCTTACCTTCTGGGAGTTTCCTCGCTCTACAAACGGAACTTCGCTCCCGACTTCTTGATGCTTCTGTAGGACTACCAGTTCCGTCTGAATCACCCCTCCAGAGCCACGGTGGGCTAATTTGGAAGGAAGACCGAATCATGGTCCCAGAAGAAGTGCGAACCCTGGTCCTAGGGCACTGCCACGACCATCCTATGGCGGGCCACTTCGGGGTAACGAAGACGCTGGATCTGCTACGGCGCTCGTTCTGGTGGCCAGACATGATCAAGGATTGTGAGCAGTACGTCCGAACGTGTTCCACCTGTCAAAGGAACAAGCCCTCCAGGAGCAGGGCATGGGGATTGTTACGTCCATTACCCATACCCAAGCGGGCTTGGCAAATGATAGCCATGGATTTCGTGGTCGAACTTCCACCATCCCAGGGCTACACTGCAATAATGGTGATCGTTGACCGCTTCTCAAAGATGGCACATTTCGTGCCCCTGGAGAAGACCCCATCAGCACCGGAAACGGCACGGATCTTCATCAAGGAAGTGGTTAGGCTTCATGGTGTTCCCGAAGATATAGTATCAGATCGGGGGGTCCAATTCACCTCCAGGTTCTGGAACGCCATATGTAAATCGCTGGGAATCAAGCTGTCGCTTTCATTCGCCTACCATCCACAGACCAACGGCCAAACTGAGAGAACAAACCAGACGCTGGAACAGTACTTACGGTGCTACACATCCTACCTTCAGGACGACTGGCTGTTGTTGCTGCCTTCCGCGGAATTCGCGTACAACAACTCGAGTCACTCAGCCACGGGTCAATCCCCGTTCTTTTCCAATTATGGGTATCATCCCACATTCCTCCCTGATCTGATGCCTGAGAATCCGGTACCAGCATCTCAAGACATCCTGAACTTCTTTTCTGTCAATAACAAGACAATTCAGGAAGCCATCGCTAAAGCCCAAGAGGACAGTAAGAGGGCATTCGACAGAAAGAGAAGAGGAGAATTACTGCTTCAACCAGGGGATCAGGTTTGGCTAGCAACAACCAACTTGAAGATGCTATGTCCTTCAAGGAAGCTGGGACCCAAGTTCATCGGCCCCTTTCCGGTAAAGCGAGTGGTTAACGAGGTGGCCTACGAGCTCGAGCTTCCGCAGACCTTCAAGATACATCCTGTCTCCCATGTATCTCTCCTGAAGCCATCCAGACCAGATCCCTTCCCGGACCGTGAATCCGGACCTCCCGAGGCAGTCACTATAGGTGACCAGGAGGAATTTGAAGTGGAGACTATCCTCAGTTGCCGAAGGAGGGGGGGCCAGACACAGTTCCTGATAAAGTGGAAGGGGTATGGCCCTGAGGAGAACTCATGGGAACCCGCCCAGAACGTCCACGCGCCCAGGCTCATCCGGGAGTTTTTTCGTGCTCACCCGCGGTGGAGAGATCAGTGGGGCTCCCGGAGGGTGCCCATTGGGGGGGGGCAATGTCAGGGACCACGGCTCCAGAGTCCGCGATCGCGGCTCCGTCCCTCGCGCATGCGCAGTGGCGGCGGATCGCGCCGGGACACAGGCACTAGGTCCCGGCGAGCCGCGGCTGACAGGACGCCGCGCATGCGCAGTAGGAGCCGCGGGCGCGCCTCAGGCGTCCAATGACAGCCAGGGGCGCGTCCTAGCCGGCCAATGACAGTGCAGGGCGCACTATTTAAAGATGCCCTGCACTGTCACAGATTGCCGCAAGGTCTTCTGTGATCCTGAGTTCCTGCACCTATATTGTGACCCTGATTGACCCTGACTATTCTGCCTGCTCCTGCGTTTGACCCGGATTGACCCTGACTATTCTGCCTGCTCCTGCGTTTGACCCGGATTGTCCTGACTACTCTGCCTGCTCCTGCGTTTGACCCGGATTGTCCTGACTATTCTGCCTGCTCCTGCGTTTGACCCGGATTGCCCTGACTATTCTACGGATTGACTTCCCTGCTGACCCTGCGTGTGACCCGACTACTCTCGCCTACCGATTCTGTACCCCGCTTACCCTCACGGGCCCACTATCCGTTACTACCCTGCTGGGGCCGCCATCCTCTTCATATCTGGCTCTCCCGGTACCTGTCCCCAAGGGTCTCCTCAGCCACTGGCGGGCCTGCTCGGAGGTCGTGATCTGGCCCGGGACTGTTTCAAGTCCATCCCCACCATCAGGGGCTCTGGTGAAAGCACAGCCCGGGCTTAGACCCCACGCTCTGAGTAGGTCTGTCAGTTGGCAGCCTGAGGCACCACCTGGCGGATCATAACACTATCTGTGAATCAAGGGGAATAGACACCCGGTTAAGAAACAGGGCGGATTGCATCAAAGCGCTACGAACCACTGATCAGACCCCTGCCCCCCAGCTATACCCTGATCTGAGGGACCTCAAACCTGAAGGTGCAGTAAGCGAGGTGGTTAATCTAAGCCCATCGATGAAGCTGGGCCAGCCCTTGCACTCTTCCCGGACCAAGGCCTATCCAGTCAGGGTGCAGCAATTTGAAGGTCCTCCCAATGCACAGGGGGAACGGACTTTAGGGGAACGGGTAGTTTGGCATGTCCCCTTCACCCCGGCAGAGATCCGCACTATTCTGGCTGAGCTCCCGGACTATCGAGTCAATCCGAGAGGATTTGCTCGAATGTTTGGACAAAACCAGTTCAGCTATGGTATGAGCGGGTCAGATTGTGCGCAGATCCTGCGGGCAAAGGTGGGCATGGAAGTGGCCAGTACAGTGATTGCAGGGTGCTCTATAACCACTCATGAGGAGATGACTTCAGGGGGCAAAGAGTTCTGTACACAGCTAAAGGCAAAGCTTCCAGAAATGTATGGTGCTACCTCTACTACGGACATGATGAAGCTCACCCAGGGTCCTAATGAGGAAAGCGCCTGCTTCTGGCGCCGTCTCAAGCAGACGGCACTGGATGCGGATCTGGAAGTTGGACCTGATGCTCCAACTGAAGGGTTAAAGGTGACCGCGACGCACATTCTGTTGCGGGCCAAATTTTTGGAAGGCATCAATATTAAAATTCGGGAAAGGCTGGTTCTGGCCCGACCCGAATATAATGAGATGTCTATCCCTGCTATCCTTTCCACTCTTGCGGCAATAGAGAGGGAAATGGATAGAAGAAAACAGGACAAGGCCAAAGTTCTTATGTCCCAGACCCCACACGAAAAACCAAGGGATCTGGGTCACAGGAAGGATAGGCCCCCACCCAGGTGCTTCCAGTGCCACCAAACGGGGCACATGAGGAGGAGCTGTCCCCAATTACCTAAAGGTCGGAGGCAGTTCATTCCTGATGAGTCCTCCGCCCTTGTGACCACCATGGTAAGTAACTCCTATGAATCCTCATAGGAAGTTGGCAAATCGGTGTCGGCCCAGGTCCATCTTTTTCTAGAGGAATTAAAATATCCCCTCCCTTGCCTCACCGACACCAGTGCAGCAAGAACGGTCTTGCAAAAACAGGACATCCAAGGCAAGGTACCCATCTCAGGGGAAAGCCCTCCTAACCCCTACTAACCTCACTATCAAACGATGCACTATTCTTAACCCAGTTTCTCTTCTTCCTGTGTCGGAAGATGAGAAGGGGGGGGAGGACAGCAATGACAGTGCTGAATTTTGCAACACGACTAACAATACTAACACCTCTTCTGCTAACATGTCTTCTTTGTCCACTACTAACCTCTCTTCCAAAGGACACAACTGCATTTCTTTGGTGGAACTGGAGTCAGCGACGACACACCCCATATCACCCCGAGAGTAGCGGTAAGGTTGAACGTCTCAACGGAATCCTTAAAAACAGGATCTCCAACATCATGGCCGATATCCAAAAACCTTGGCCTGAGTGTCTCCCCATTGCCCTCTATTCCATCCGGAATGCCCCTCGGCAACCACATGGGCTGTCACCCTACGAGGTGTTATTTGGGGGACCTCCCAAAACAGGGTTGTACTTTCCTCAACAGTTGTCGTCTTTGCATTCACAGCTTACAGGTTATGTGCAATCTCTGCAACGGGAGCTGCAGAAGATACACCATCGGGTTCGCGAATCGCTCCCCGATCCAAATGCAATAACAGGTGTTCTTTCTATTGAGCCAGGTGATTGGGTCGTCCTAAAGAAACATCAAAGAACCGGACTTGAGCCACGGTTCACAGGACCATACCAAGTCCAGATGACGACACCTACCTCACTCAAGCTCGAGGGGCGAGACAACTGGGTGCACGCAAGCCACTGCAAGAAGCTTTTCAGCTACACGAGAGAATGAGGGGTGTCATTTTCCTTTTTCTTTTTGTTTGTATGTCTTACATGTGTGTGAACGGAGGAAAAGATGGCAGATACCCCAACCTTTTATTTAAAATGCATCTGCGTTTAGCCAGAACCGCCAACAAAACCAACTGTTGGGTATGCTCTAAGCCCCCACCCAGTCATCACATGTCCGCAATGGCCGCTGTTCATGCCCTATATGACATCCGCGTCGGCATGAAAAAGCAAGGGACCCCTGGTCAGCCCCCACGTAGACATTTGTCGGTAGAACTTAATGACACATTTTTAGCAGGTAACATCAGTTTTAGCACCAATATTAGCTCTAGCTCCTGTAGGGCCCTCGTCAGTCCATTATGGGTAACTGGACAGCTAGGCAGCCCTCAGGTGTGCTTTCACATCAGCTTTGGCACAGGAAACAAGTTTGTTGGGACTACCACCTGTGAGGGAGGTATAACTGTCAATCTGACTAACCAGACTTCCCTTCTGAGTAACCACACTGACCGACCAGACCACGTGTGTTGGAAGGACGGATGTGATGTGCAGACTGAGGGAGCAATCCCCCAGTCTGTGCAACTGTTGCTCAGTGCCAGAGGCCGAACGAGGAACTCCTTCTGCTCTGCTCTGACAGGTCCATACTATTTTCTGTGTGGTTCGGCAGCCTATAGAACATTTCCCCAGAACGCGAAAGGTTCGTGTGCCCTCATAAAGCTAGTCCCCGCATCCTATGTAGCGATGGATCATGAAGAGTTGATGGTCCACAAGAAGGTAAGGATGGCAGGGAGAGTTCGCAGGGAACTGTTCTCTGAGGGTGACCAGGCATGGGCTTGGTTCCCCTCATGGACAGGATGGGGAATAGAACTTATGAAGCACCTGAACAATTTTTCTGTCATCGTGGATAGTATGTTTAACGAGACTGTAGAGGCTGTCAGAGAAATTGCCCAAGAACAACGGCAGATGGGAATTTTAGTGCTTCAGGAGAAGATGGCCCTTGATTACCTTTTAGCCGCCAAAGGGGGGTTCTGTGAGTTCATCGGAGAGGATTGTTGTACTTGGATAGAAGACACCGATGACAAGGTCCAGGCCCATATGGACAAAGTTAGTGAACTACAGGGAAAAGCTAGAGCTATAGCTAGTGAGGGTTGGAATCCATTCAAGGGTTTGGGAGGATTGGGAGATTTCCTGTTCTCCATCGGATCTTGGTTGAAGGAAGTGGGAGTGTATGTCCTGATGCTTCTCTTTTTCTTCTGCCTCTTATATGCCGCGGTGAGATGTTACTGTTGCCTCATCGACCGTGTAAGCCAAGCTTGGGCAGACGACCACATCTCCATGCCCGCTCCTGGGATCCCACTCCAACCACTGATCGGAGGAAGACCTCACCAACCAACCACCTTCTCTACAGATTACGTCCTGGCTTCCCTCTAATTTATCTCCCTGAAGACCACATTCTCCAAGACCTCCAAGCAAGCTTCAAGCCTCATCATGGTTTGTGTCTGCGATTTGGAAAACTGTCTGGGTTGAGACCAGCCTTGTGTGGCCCGTCTGCAGGGGCAATTTGAGAATCTGCTGCTGGATCTCCCCAGACCACCGTGGGATCACAAGCCTTATTCATACCACAAGTCTGTTTGTGGTTTTTGTAAGAGCCTTCCTGTAGTGAAGGTTCCAACGCTCTTGAGGATCATTGCTTCAATCAAGCCTGTTTGCGTCGAGTCCTGTTGTTTCAGGTACCCCGTGGAGCTTTATTCTCAGGGACAACTACAGGAACTCTTTGAGGTTTTGAGACTACACCCATCAAGCTGAAGAAGATCAAGAAGGGACACCAGGAGAATATGATAAAACAGGAGGGAATGTCATGGAAATTTTGTATTGTTGGTCGAACTTTAAATGTGTCATATATTTATGTTATTCATATGTCTCTCGTGTGGCTTAATTAAAGCTCTGAAGGCTGCAATTGGGCCATGCGCATGTACAATGTATGTATTACAGTACTCAGCTCGGTAATGGATGAGATGGCGGATCTGCGCTTATAGACCGGCGTGTATACCACCACGGCATTCGATGCGAATGCCGCTGGCAGTAGACTGCGGGCCTGTATCCACATATCAGCAGCATAGTACCACATGGACTTCGTGCCGCAAGGCGCCAAGCAGTACGAACTCCGCGTGTAGGCTTATGCATATCTTTCAACCCATTACCAACCTGAACTGTATCTTGGATGGATGTGTTTTAATAAAGATCGTATTGGGCCCATCCAGGTACAGACTGATGTTTAGCTTAGGGAATGCTTGTACAAAGAATTTACATACCAATAGGAGCTAGTAGGACAGGAAGTTTGCTGACCTCAGAAGGCTCATGGGGGGAAGGGGAGGAAGTTTGCTGACCTCAGAAGGCTCATGGGGGAGGACCAGTGATAGATAATAGGAAAGGCCATGCTCCAATCGGAATGTATGTCCTGTGTATAGGCACTCCCCATTGCATTGTTCGGTGGGAGGGGATTGACTTTATTCATGTGGGGGGCGTGTGTGTTTGTAATAAAACCGGGGGCTGAGTCTGAAACCGGCCCTTATGTGAATTCCAACAGCAGCCTTAGAGTGTCGTGTGATCATTCTAGGGTAACGGAGCTCCACCCCCCCACATTTCAACAGAGCTAACCCATTTGGATGGGCAGGAATCGTGTAGTTTAGCTACAGTCGTGGTAAGCGAGATTCGCACAGCTTTATGGGGGATTTCTGCGCATCCAACTGCGAGTACTCACGGTAAGGAGAAATTCGTTAAAGCGAATTTCCAAGACACAGCAGTGCAATCTGACCCTATGCCTGTCACATACTGGCTGGCAGCATAGTGGGATAAACTAAATAAAAATGCTTCTTTGATTAAGCTCTAGATGGGTGAAACACATTGGAGGAGCTTTCCTGATGGGTATAGAACCAGCTGAAGTTATTTTGTGTTTATTTGTTTTGTGATTCACTATATTGCTGTGCAGACCTGGGAAACATTTGTAGAATAGCGGGATAGTTTTGCTTCGAGCATTAGTACACATGTTACATGACTAACCCTACACTAAAGAACTGCAACCTCAGTGGAAACAGTCCTTAAAGTGGAACCTCACTCTCTTAATCAACATGGACTATTTTTAATCCTTATGCTGATAGCATTAGTAAATAGATAGGAAAGTATATGATATTTGCTTGTTTTAAACTTTTTACATTTCTTCATTTCCTTCCTAGTTTCCATGCCTAGGCAAATGATGTTATACATCCCAGGAGTCTTCAGGAGGGGAGGGAGGGTTCTTGGCTCAGCCGATGCCTTAACGTAGAGCAGTGTTTTTTAAACTCTTTTCAGTCAAAGCACCCTTTAAAATTATGGACAGTCCTAAGGCACCCCTTAAAAATATGGACAGTCTTGAGGCACCCTATTCTATGAGGTGCCTCTAGACTGTACATAATTTTAAAAGGGCACCCCATTCTAAAATGTGAAAAACAATTCTAATGGTTTTATATAACGCAGCGATATCCACACACATAGGACACCCAACATTAGAGGTGGTTTATTCTTCCAAAGCAAATACACTTTTGCACACTGGTACTGAGTAGTACTCCACTGTTTCTCTTCTCCCTCAGTTTTTATACATCACTGAGCTAATGTGACCCCAGAACTGATGGAGAGGGGCAAGGGAGAGTCAAACTAGGATGCTGTGCAGACACTGACATCCTCCTTTTCAATTAATGATGTCATTGGTTGTCAGGATGCTGGCAGCTAGAAGGCCGTAATGGTGCACTATGAAAACCTGTGGCTTTGTGTAACTAAAAGTCAGGATTGTTCTACCTGCTGGCTTGTACACATGTTTTGGGCAATTTTTAGACATTTTGCCAAGGCACCCCCGAAGAAACCTCAAGGCACCCTGTTTAAGAAAGGCTGACGTAGAGCATATGGATTCCAGTAAGTAAATGATGCATGAATCCTCTGCCCTTACTCAAGATGGCCAGGGCTAGAAATGCTTGGGGGTGTTTTTCACAATGATTTCTCAGGCAATAACAAAATGGTGGCATAGATGGATGGGTCATTTGCTTTGAATATTAAACATGAATTAAATAGCATTTTTGGTTTGTGGTGCTCAGATGCAGTGCAGTTCTACTGTAAAGATAAGCAGGTGCATAATACTTTTTTTTAAATAAAGAAGACATATAACGCAGTTCCCTGGAGATAATTAGATTAAGCAATCTTCTTTAAATTTACCAACAAGCTACATATCTAAAGAGGCTACAACCAAATTATATGAATGTGTGGCCAGCTTCAGAGTGGTAGATCTCCAAAGCTGCATAAAAATCTAATAACCTCCTACAGACCAGCTACTGTGCACATACAACTGACCCACTGCTCTATAGTTCCAGGAAGCGTACCAGTATGTCCTCTGTGAATGTGTCTCACGTTCTGGCCTGTGATCAGGAAACACTGTTTGCCCTCACACTGATAAGTATGTAAGAGAAAAGAAAGCCTCCTGACCACCAGCCAGTACCAGGGGAACGCTGGAAAAATACATCCTTGCTATCATTCATTTCTCTACTGTATATGTCAGCCAAATCCTGTCTCTGATCTATCCTGTACATTTAAGTACATGTGAGCACTCAACTTGAAAATCTACCCATTCAGTTTAAAATGGAAATAAAAGGCAAACAAATTGTGTATAGATACAAAAAGCAATTATAAACATTTTTTTCCTGTGTTTTATAAGTGATCCCTCTGTTCTCAGCTGCATAAGGAGCTCAGAGAGCTGGGGAAGAGAAACAACAGGACACTGATCTTCCCAATAAATGTCTGTGCTGGAGGGAGGGGAGTTACGGCGTGTCAGCAAGAGTCTGATCATTGGAGGATAGGAGACTGAGTTCTCAGCACAGCTAGAGAACTGACCATGCTGTGCTCTCATGCCTAGTCTGATCAGTTTTTAAAAGGAAAGCAGAGGGACTGGCAGGAACACCAGGGATTTTACACAAAGGAAACAATACAAAGAGAACAGGATACTTTTTTTTATAAAATTACATGGTACATCAGAAATATGAAATATTGGGTTTACTTATTCTTTAACCCCTCACCTTCTTATCCTGCATATATGTACATTAACCCCTTCATGTCAATCCCTTCCACTGCATGTGACCTGTACAGTAACTCTTTCACCTCCTGAATCCTCTGTGTGTACAACCTATACACACTGTATTGTCAAACGTATTGGGACATCCCTCCAAATCATTGGATTCAGGTGTTCCAATCACCTACATGGCCACAGGTGTATAAAATCAAGCACCTAGGCATGCAGACTGCTTCTACAAACATTTGAGAAAAAATGGGTCGCTCTCAGGAACTCAGTGAATTCAAGCATAATACCGTGATAGGTTTCCACCTGAGCAATAAGTCCATCCGTAAAATTTTCTTGCTACTAAATATTTCACAGTCAACTGTTAGTGGTATTATAACAAAGTGGAAGCAACTGGGAACAACAGCAACTCAGCCACGAAGTGGTAGGCCACATAAAATGATAGTGGGGTTAGAGCATGCACCAAACTTCATGTGGTCTTCAGATCAGCACAGCAACTGTGTGTAGAGAGCTTCATGGAATGGGCTTCCATGGCCGAGCAGCTGCATCCAAGCCTTACATCACCAAGTGCAATGCAAATCGTCGGATGCAGTGGTGTACAGCACGTCACCCTGGACTCTAGAGCAGTGGAGATGTTTTCTCTGGAGTGGCAAATCACTTTTCTCTGTCTGGCAATCTGATGGACGTGTCTGGGTTTGGCAGTTGCCAGGAGAACGGTACTTGCCTGACTGCATCTTGCCTAAAGTTTGGGGATTGTGGTGTGGGGTTGTTCCAGTGAAGGAAATCTTAAGGTGTCAGCATACCAAGACATTTTGGATAATTTCATGCTCCCAACTTTGTGAGCAACTCCCTGACACTGGACTTAGCCAGGGGTAGTGAATACAGGAACTGGACTATGACAAGTTTGCAGGAGAGGGCCTGGGAACTAGGCCTCCCTGGGAGGAGCCTATCCAAGGAGGAACTGGTCACCGCCATCGAGGAAGCCAACCCTTGAGGGGCTTACAGCTTGGATGCCCCTCAACCAGAGACAGAATGCCCTGCATCAGACAACCAAAGCCCCAAGAGCCCCCGGATCACCTGGTATGAGGAGGAGATGGCCATCCTGGGTCCCAGGGCCACTTTGGACGACAGGCTATCCAGAGGGCCCATGAGAGGGAAACCCTGGGAGGCATCAGAGGATGAGATTCCCTCCCCAGCCCAAGAGCCCTTGGACCTGACCCTCCAAAGGTGACTCGTAAAGATTTTAAGCCGTTCAGTGAAGCTGTAAGAGGTGGGCCTTAAAAAAGCTTCAACCCTATCTGTATGGCTGAGAATTTACCATCCTCACGGATCACAACCCGGTCACAAGGCTGAATAGGGTGTCTGGAGATAACGGGCACCTTCTGAGATGGAGCCTCGCCCTCCAACCCTACAATTTCACCATCCAGTATCCATGGGGAAGCCAACACCAAAATGCGGACGGGCTATCCTGGCAGCAGTATCCTCAGTAGGTGAGCTTACCCCCCACAAGTGCCTCCAAGGAGACCCGCCAAGGTACCCTTCTCGGCACTTGTAAAGTAAAAGGGGAGGGCTGTCACGGTCCCCCCCTTCCGGATCCCTGCACCCCCTTCCATATTACATGCCTCTGCGCCCGCACATAGCCCACATAAAGTGGTGTGCTGGGCACCAGGGAGCTGCGTCCTGCTGAGAGTCCCCACACCTCTCCTCCGCCAAGCGCTGAGGAGTCTGCCACCCCACTGTGCCTGCATGTGGATTCCCCACATGCAGGCCACCTGGATGTTGCCACATGCCCCCCTCCCCTTGTCTCGGCAGGCACAGCGTGGCCCCAATGTTCCCACGCTCTGCACCTGCCGGAGACAAAGGCCAAACTCCCTGTGCATGGCTGGAGTGAGGGGGCAGGGCTTCTTGCCACAGCAACCTGATGCCAAGGCAGCCATTGCCTGGCAACCTGGGAGAATCCTGCTCCGGAGATAAAAGACCGGAATAGGACCCAGGCAGGGGTATCTTCCTTTGCTCGCAACCCAGGGTGCTGTGATGAGAGGTCCTGTGCTGCGGCCAGACCCTACAGCAAAGCTGGACTAACCCATTGCCTGCCAGTCTGCCTTCTGCTGTGGACCCTGGACTTAACCCATTGCCTACCAGTCTGCCTTCTGTTGTTTGCCCAGAACTTAACCCATTGCCTGCCAGTCTGCCTCCTGTTGTGGGCCCTGGACTTAACTATCGCCTGCCAGTCTGCCTTCTGCTGTGTGCCCTGGACTTAACCCATTTCCTGCCAGTCTGCCTCCTGTTGTGTGCCCCGGACTTAACCATCGCCTGCCATAACCTGCCTTCTGCTGTTGTGTGCCCCCTGGACTTAACCATTGCCTGCCAGAGCCTTCCTTCTGCTGTGTGCCCCAGACTTAACCCATTGGCTGCCAGTCTGCCGCCCTGTTGTGTTCCCCGGACTTAACCTTCGCCTGCCAGTGTGCCTTCTGTTGTGTGCCCTGGACTTAACCCATTGCTTGCCAGTCTACCTCCTGTTGTGTACCCCGGACTTAACCATCGCCTGCCAGGGCCTGCCTTCTGCTGTGTGCCCCCTGGACTTAACCATTGCCTGCCAGAGCCTTCCTTCTGCTATGTGCCCTGGGCTTAACCCCTTTGCCTGCCAGTCTGTTGCTCTGTTGTGTGCCCCGGACTTAATCATTGCCTGCCAGAGCTTGCATTCTGCTGTGTGCCACCTGGACTTAACCCATTGCCTGCCAGTCTGCCACCCTGTTGTGTGCTCCTTGTTGTCTGTCCCACCCTGTGGTATGGACTTAACTTTTTTTTTGCCAAAACCTTGCTATGCTTATTGTTCGCCCTCCAAATCACTCAATAAAAGCCTTGTGTTCCCCACTGCTCTCTGCGTGTGTTCTGTCCCACCTACACCTCCGTCACAGCTCAGTTTTCCTGCCATCAATCAAACAATAATAATACTATCTGAATAATACAGTGACCATATATTTAACAAACACATTAATATTTCTTATAGTTATCTCCCTCCTGTGATTTCTAAAGGTCGCACAAGAAAATACAAGACACACTGATCACTTTACATGTCTTGCTATGGCCACATGGGCTGCATATCTGTCTGTTTTCAAGGCAAAAATAATCCCACGGCTGCAGAACAGGCTTTTTATTTATTTTCCAGTATATTGGAAAAGGAGGAAGAAAATTGAATAGACCCCTCGAAGTCCAGAAAGATGTTTAGGACCAATGCCAATAAATTGACAACATTACCCAGCTGTCATCTTTCTCAATTTATCTAATAATGAAGGTGCTTTATAAGCCTAAGGTAGCAAATGTTAGTGAAGGATAGAGCTATCCACCATTACACAGGTAATTCATCTTCTGCTGCAGCCTATAACACAGCTGGTATTAGCACTAAAATTCTGCAGTCTCTCTCTCTCTCTTTTTTTTTTTATTATTAAAAATGTATAGGCTGTGAATATCCTCCCTCTTCTCCCAAACTGTATCTGGTGGAAAAATGAGAAAGACAATCTCTCCCAATAGTTCTGAATGCAATGCAATTTTAAAGAAGAATTTCATCTAATGGAGAAGCAGTATTTTTTGTTCCTGAGAGGTGCAACACATTCTTTAAATGGAAGTCATGAACACTCTTAGCTACCTTCCATCATATAGGAGGGAAACTAAGCTGTAATTTGGGACTTGACGCCCTTTCTCAAAATATATTAACACTAAAAAAAGAAGTTCCTTTAGAGCAGCAGTCACTAAATGGCGGACCGTGGTCCAAGAACAGCCCAAGAAGCGCTCCCTTCTCGACCGCCAGCCCGCTAGACTGAAATAACAGATCTGCCACTCAGCAGGGTGGTCATCACAGCAACCGATGACATCACGTGTGTACCTCGCCCCTTGCAGCTCACTGTCTCTCTGGCTCCTGCTCCCTGCCTGTACAAAAGCATCCTTCAGCAAGAATCCCGTCACAGCTCCTGCCTGCCCTCAAGGTAGGGTGTGGTCTTACAGGGGCACTCTGATGGGCACATTTAATGTTAAAGGGTCATGCTGATGGGCACATTTAATGTTAAGGTGCACTCTGATGGGCACAACATAGAATGTGCCCATCAGAGTGCCCCTTAACATAAAATGTGCCCATCAGAGTGCCCCTTATCATAAAATGTGCCCATCAGAGTGCCCCTTATCATAAAATGTGCCCATCAGAGTGCCCCTTAACATAAAATGTGCCCATCAGAGTGCCCCTTATCATAAAATGCGCATGTCAGAGTGCCCCTTAACATAAAATGTGCCCGTCAGAGTACCCCTTAGCATAAAATGTGCTTATCAGAGTGCCCCTTAACATAAAATGTGTTCATCAGAGTGCCCCTTAATATAAATATGCCCATCAGAGTGCCCATTTTATGTTAAGGGGCACTCTGATGGACCCATTTTATGTTAAGGGGCACTCAGATGGACCCATTTTATGTTAAGGGGCACTCTGACGGGCACATTTTATGTTAAGGGGTACTCTGACAGGTGCATTTTATGATAAGGGGCACTCTGATGGGCACATTTTATGTTAAGGGGCACTCCGACGGGCCCATTTTATTTTTACAGACACTCTGATGGGCACATTTTATGTTAAGGGGCACTCTGACGGGCCCATTTTATATTAAGGAACACTCTGATGGGCACATTTTATGTTAAGGGGGCACAAATTGGCACATACTGTGGAAAGGGGCACTCTGATGGTCACATGTGATGGAAAGGGGCGCTCTGATGGGGAATATGATGTAAACGGGCACTCTGATGGGTAAATATGATGGAAAGGGGTACTTTGAGTGTACGGGGCACTCTGACAGGAATACCTAATGTAAGGGAGCACTCTGACGGAAATACCTGATGTAAGGTGGCACTGTGATGGGGATACCTGATGTAAAGGGACACTCTGATGGGGACAACTGATGTAAAGGAGCACTTTGATGGGCACACCTGATGTGATAGGAATACATTATGTATATTTGCACTCTGGTGGCGACACCTAATATATGGGGAAACGCTGATGGGCACACCCTATTGTCCAGAAGAAAATTTTAGTGACCGAACCTCCTTGAATTTTAATTCAATACAACTGCTTTAGAGTATACTAATTTTGAAAAACTGATGATTTTCCAATTATAGACTAACAAAATCTTGGCTATACTCTAGGTAGCAGTACCCCCATAGGAGTTGTTGAGTTTTGGATCCCCTATATTCCTGCACATCCAGGCGACACACATGTTATTTATTTTTTATTATTATTATTATTTATTTATTACAGATACTTATATAGCACCATCAATTTCCACAGCGCTTTACTTATATATATTGTACATTCACATTAGTCCATAACCCTCAAGGGGCATACAGTCTAAGGCCCCTTACTTACAAACATACATAGAGATACTAGGGTCAATTTACCTACCAGCATGTCTTTGGAGTGTGGGAAGAAACCAGAGTACTCAGAGGAAACCCACAGAGGCACAGGGAGAACATGCAAACTCCAGGCAAGTGGTGCCGTGGTTGTAATCCGAACCAACGGCCCTAGTACTGCCAAGCGGAAGTGTTAGCCATTTAGCCACTGTGCTGCCATTTTCCACAGACTTGCATTCCGAAGACAGAAAACAGTCCTTTAGCTTGTTTTTTAGGTTTTTATTAAGTGTTCTGAACGTGGATAGGGTATGGGATGCCCAAGAAACAATAAACTGAGGACAACTTCCTGGCAACAAGTCCAAGATAAAAAATTCTCTTCTGGGAGAGCTCTCCAGTCTCTCCTGGTGTACCACCCCAGACCCCAGATAAATGCTTTTCTTTACCCAGCTGTCTGGAGGAATCCCTGGGTAATGGGATCCAGTGCCTGCCACTGTAAGTTAAACAGTCCCTGGTAAGGAGCTAGTTAGGTTTCCCACCGGAATGCTCTTTCCCCTTAGCTGGCCAAGGGAGTGTAAGATCACTCGCTCAGTTCCTTTACTGTGAGCTGGTTGGGTTGGTGGCTGCCTTCAGGCCTTCTGCTGGGCTGGCTGCTTCCCTGGCTCCACAGGTGGTCCACCCTCTGGGAATCCAGTGAGGCTGAGTGTTCCTCCTTTCCAGGTCCTGGCCAGTAGGTAATCTTGTTCCCACTGGACCTCCTCCCAGGCTCCTGCGTCTCTGCCTCTCTCACATCTTCCACCCTAACTCTCCTACTGCTGAACAGACTCAGTCATACTTAAGGGCTGTCCTGACCCAATGCCAAGCTTCCTGCCCGGAGATTGGTCAGGATCCATTAAGTATGCAGATCAGCCCCTCCTCACCTCCACCCACTGCTTCTGTAATCTCCAATTTTCTAGAGCAAGGGGAGGTATCAAAGAACTGACCTGCAGAGCCTCTCAGCCCTGACCTAAATTTGACCCTCTGACTCAGCCTTTCTAGCTGAAAAATTGTAACTAGCTCCCCCTGGCTATCTAGAGGGACACCATACTTTATCAATAGAAGATAACTATGTTTCTGCTATCATACAACAAATAAATCTACATTTACTAGACATCACATTTAAAACATCACTAGTCCCTTTTCCCCCAGAACTCTCCTTGCAGTAAAAAATGTAACATACATTTTTTTTTTTTTTTTCAACATACTTGATTTCAGTGTCTCCTGGCTGGTCACCTGACTTATGGTGTTCTTGTCTGCTTTTACAATGTCCATGGTGGGTGGTTCTATGGAGAATGGTGCTCAAGTTTTGAAATGTGAGGGTCATTCTGTGAAGGATTTGTCTGTCAGTCCAGGTTGAGAGATGAAGCACCTCCAGAGGTTGTTTCCATGACAGCTGCAGCTCAAGAGGACCAACAATGAGTGGCAGGGTAGGACATGGTGGGCAGTGTAGAGAAAGTAGTGATTTAAACTTTATTTTAACCCATAAGGAGGGTTTCAGGTCCTAAAGCTGGAGATGGGCTTTCAAAACTTCATAGTTAATTTGAACCTAAAGAACAAGCTAAAATTATCTGATGGTATATTAATGTGTTGAAGTAAATGTTCAAACCAATGCTCAATTAAACATATATGATTAACTTGCCAAAAGCTTAGTAGATATTGGACTAATGTTATTGGAAAAACCCAGATACAAAAATGTGGTCATTAATTAAAAATATTTGTTTTCATATCCAAAACAAAAAACACAGCCCTGAAGATTTTTTTAATTAATTTTTAAAAATGCTTCATCATTTTTTTGATCCCAAAGAACAAGCTAAAATAAGCTCTGTATATCAACATCTTGAAGTGAACGTTCAAACCAAGGTTCATTTAAACATGTATGATTGACTTGCCCTAACCATAGCAGATATTGGATTAATAATGAAAAAAATCTGAAAGATACAAAAAATGTGGTCATAAATTATGTTTTTATATCCAAAACAAAGAACACAGGCAGAATGTATTTATTATTATTATTTTAATATTAATAATTTATAAATGATTGATTCTAATATTTAATAGCGCCTAATAAATGGTTTAAACAATTTCTAACTCGTGTAATTCTTTGTAGTAATAAATTCAATGTTCTCAACTAGTAATGCAAGCATTGCTGGGAACATACAAAACATATTAAAACACTTGTTTAGCCACTGACTGTATACTGTGTATCTTCTGTATACTGATGGAAGGTGAACAGAATATATAAGGTGAATTATGCCCTGAGAATTGATGCAGTATTAGGAATGCTACAACAATGGGAAGGCCTCCAGCTGTCTCTCAGTAGGAGAGTTGGACTCCCAAATCAGCATATACAGACAGTAGTGTATCTACTCTAGAATCTTCCTTTATGATATCCCCAAGAGATCGGACAAGATTAAATAAAGTAATATTGGTATTTGTATGGAAAGAAAGAGAACATATTCAGGGTATTACTTTCAAAAGTGTCAAGCTTGAAATTCCCTGACATCTTTTTCTATAATATTGAATCAGTATTTGGATTCCCTCTGGCATGGTTACCGGGAAGTTAATACTTTTCCAATACAAAGCTAGAACAACAGATTGAGGAAGGGTTCCTGATGTCCCTTTTGCCACATGTCAATAGAAATAAAATGCCGAAGATAGTGAAGTCTGTGTACTTCAGAGACTGAAAGCATGGCAATACTTTTGGAGACATAGGGGAATATCCAAAATATATGTACAATGCTTAGTATAAATGAGTACACCCCTTTTGAAAAGTAAGATTTTAATCAATATCTCAATGAACACAAGAACAATTTCCAAAATTGTTAAAAAACTGAGTCTTATAGAACATTTGTTTAACTCATTGCATGAAAGTAAGGTTAATAACATAACTTAGATTACAAAATCTTCAGTTTTACTCAAATTAATTGATGTAAAAATGAATACACCCCAAAAAAAACTACTACATCTAGTATTTTGTATAACCTCCATGATTTGTTAGAATAGTACCAAGTCTTCTAGGCATGGAATGGATGCTGGATGGAGAATGATGCTCAACTTGTCTCTTCAGAATTCCCCATAGGTGTTCGATTGGGTTCAGATCAGGAGACATACTTGGCCACTGAATCACTTTCACCCTGTTTTTCTTCAGAAATGCAACAGTGGCCTTAGATGTGTGGTTTAGATCATGTTGGAAAAGTGCACGATGACTAAAAGGCATGGAGCGATGGTAGCATCTTCTCTTTAAATATAGAGCAGTACATCTGTGAATTCATGAAATCATCAATGAAATGCACCTCCCCGACATCAGCAGCACTCATGCAGCCCCACAGAAGGACACTACCACCCCCATGTTTCACTGTGAGCACCATGCATTTTTCTTAGTACTCCTCATCTATGCAACGCCATACAGTTTTGAATCCATCAGTTCCAAAAACATATAGCTTGGTCTCATCACTCAAGAGTGCAGAGTCCCAGCAGTCTTCTTCTTTTTCAGCATGGGCCCTGGCAAATTCTAGGCTGGCTTTTTTGTGCATGGGCTTTAGGAGAGGCTTCCTTCTTGGAAGACACCCATACATGCCATTCCTCTGCAGTGTATGCTGTATTGTGTCAGGGGAAACAATAACCCCAGTTTGGTTTTCTATTTCTTTAGCTAACTGCAGTGAGCTTGCATGGTGATTTCCTTCAACCCTTCTCATCAGAAGACTCTCCCGTAGAGGTGTTAACTTCTGTGGACAGCCTGGATGTCTGTGAAATGGTTGCAGTTCCATCTTTGTTAAATTTTTGTATCATTTTTGCTACAGTATTCTGACTGATAAGTAAACCTTTGCTGATCTCCTTGTAACCTTCACCTTTCTTGTGTAAAGAAATTATTTTCTTTCTCAGGCCTTGTGACATTTCTCTTCCATGTGGTCTCATTGCTGACAGCATGAAATGGGAAGGGGTTTTCTTTGTTAAGTAACGTCCTTTTATAATCAACTGTCTGCTGGACACCTGTTTAACGAATAATTAGACTCACCTGTAGTTGAATTCTTGTTAATTAGGATTCTGTTGTCTAAAATTTATCTCTGCTCCTAAGACTTTCATTGGGGTGCATTCATTTTTGCAACATAGTCTCAGATGAATTTGTTAGGAAAACTACTTTTTTGTGTGTGCAAATGAACAAATCTTGTTTGCAATCAATGGCCCGCATTTGTGGGAGTATTTTGTAGTATAGTGTCCCACAGAAAATGTTGATTCTGAAAGGAAAGTAAAGGGTTTCTGACAAATCTGTTGGGGTGTACTCATCTATGCTGAGCACTGTATATATTCTGTAACCTGAGTTTTTTCCTTGGCAAAAGAGGGAGTAGTGTTAACGCATGAGAAACTAAGAGATCAAAAAAGCAAATTAGACAAACTCGCCTTTTTGCACACTCAGATTTACGATTATATCCATACGATCAGAGAGGTATGTAATAACACTGAAATAAAATTGAAAAATGTGTTGAGTAAATCCCTATAAACAATTGGGATAACATATAAAATCCCCTTGATAGGACTGGGAGAGACCTTGAAGTAGGTTAAGAGGATGTATGAGAATAAATATTTTTCTGTATACCACTTGTACCACTAAAACTTGATTATTGTAATATTCTGCTACAAACATTTTGGTTGATTTACTAAAGGCAAATAGGCTGCTCACTTTGCAAGAGAAGTTGCACTTTGCAAGGGAGCTTTCTTTTGGTAGTATTTAATCACCACTGGGGTTTTTATTTTTTGCTAAATTAACAAAAAAAGACAGAAAATTTTGAAAACAAAAAAACAAGTTTTTCTTTGTTTCTGTTATAAAAATTTGCAAATAAATAATTGTTCTTCATAAATTTAGGCCAAGATGTATTCTGCTACATTTCTTTGGTGAAAATAACCCAAATTAATGTTTATTATTTAGTCTGTAGGAGAGTCCACAAACTATGGGTTATATCTGAAAATTGATCAATCCTGAAGTACTGACAGCCGATCTAATTTCTTGAGGCCCAAAAATGTCAGAACAGTACAGATATCCCCCAAATGACCCCTTTTATGCAAAGTAGACAGTCCAACGTATTTCATAAGAGGCATGGCGAGTTTATTTAAGTCATTTTTTTGTAATAATATTTTGCAAAATGAATAAATTAAAAAAAATTATTTTCACAAATTTTTTTTTACACACTGTCACCAGTACAGTACAGCATCATCATATAACTGGTGTGGTGGTGATCAGGGACACTGGCTGGTGACAGTACCAAAAAAAAGTGATCATTTATTTTCAAATTATTAATTTTTTAATTATTATTATATTTTTTATTAAATTTTTTTCTCTTTTAAGATTTTTTTTCATTTTACTCTGTGACCAAAGTTGTATAATGTTCCATTATCATTGTACTACTTTGGGGAAGTGATCAGTATTTTTTTTTTTTTTACGCAATTTGATTGCTTATAGCATGATGGGAATTGTAGTTTTGCAACAGCTGGAGGGCCGCTAGTTTGACACCCCTGATTTAACTGAATGAAATCGATTTATTCAGGTTTTTTGTTGTGATTAGCTGTGATTGGCCACGTCTAATCACATGACACAGATGGGTTGTGATTGGCCCAGCCTGTGCATGTGATCACTTTGACCATTCACAGCTAGACACACTTGTATACAATGGATGGTCTGAAAGGAAGCCATCCATTGTTTACAATTGTCATGCGACCTGCTGTGATCGGTCACAGCAGGTCACATGGTACTGGCAACTGGTGTCCGAGGTACACAGCCGGTGACAGATCTCGCCACAGTGTGGCTCTGTGGGCACACACAAGACGGGATCAGGGAAGGACGTCATATGACACCCTCCCGGATTGACAAGAGTCCTGCCCGGCTGTCATTATATTATAGGCCAGGTGGGAAGTGGATAATAAGGGCATTCCAGTGCATTTTTGGTGCGTTTAGGTGTTTTCCTGTGCTTTTGATGCGCTTTACTGCATTCCAGTACAGTTCATTGCAGAAAAAATACAGCATGTTCTACTTTTTTTTCTGAAACTGGAACTTACTGGAACTGACTGCACTGGTGTGAACTATGCCATTGGAAACCATGTAACCTACTATCAATGCATTTTTGATGCAGAAAAAAATGCACTGGACTGCATGTGGTGTAAACTGGCCCTTAAGCTCAAAAAACGCTGGGAAAAACTTTGGATAAAAACCGCTGGTAATAGCTTTTTATTTGCATTTTAGTAGCGGTCAGAAACATTTAAAAACATTTAGGAGAGTTAGTGTTTTACTGTATTAGCGTTTTACCGAAAGCAATCTGCAAAACGCAGTGCGATGTGCAGAATAGGTGTGAATACCCGTACGATCCGATTCTAGTGTGGACTCAAAAAAGGGTCCTGCACGTTTTTGGTGCGGGTGCGGTGTGGTTAGAGCCATATAAAATGTATGGCTCCAATCGCACCACACACAGATTGCATGTGATTTGCACAGGAATGCGGTGCGGTTTCTGTCCGTGAATCACATGTGATATACTGCACCACATACATGTGAACCCAGGCTCTAATAGCCTAAAGTAGTGTGCATGGACACATAGGATAACACTATTTAGCTTCTAGGAGCAGAAAAAAATATGCTGATAACAGCTTCAAGGAGTTTAAAAAAAACTAGTTTGAATGGAGCCTTAAAGTGGTTGTAAAGTCTTAAGGTTTTTTATCTTCATGCATTCTATGCATGAAGGTAAAAAACTCTCTGTGTGCAGCAATGCCCCCAGCCCCCTCATTACTTACCTGAGCCCCATTGCAATCCATTGATGTGTACAGCAGCCTCGGCTGTCCCGGGTCTCTGCCTCCTCATTGGCTCCTCAATCACAGCCAGTTAGCCAATGAGGAGAGAGAGGGGACGGGGCCAAGCCACAGCTTCATGTGGGAACAGACACATGCAGCAGCAGTTTGAGAACAGCCTGCTCGAGTGCCCCCATAGCAAGCCACTTGCTATGGGGGCACCCGACAGAAAGGAGGAGCCAGGAGCGCCGTCAGGGGACCCGAAAAGAAGACAATCCAAGCTTCACGTGCAAAATCACTGCACACAGCAGGTAAGTATAACAAATATTATTTTACAAAAAACAAATGTTCCGTATGTCCGTTTTTCATCTGTCTGTTTACAAATGAAAAACAGACACCCATGTATTTCTATGGACTAGCAGATGTAAACAGTTTACGATCATCTGTTTACATCCGTTAATGTCCGCATCCGTTAACATCCGTTTTTTTTGAACGGAAGAAAACACTGGTATTCTTTCGTTAAGAGGGAAAGAACGGACAAAAAAAACAATGTAAACGGACAAAAGCAGACAAAAAAACAGATAAAAATGGATGTAAACAAACAAAAAACATTGTAAATGAATTTAAATGGATGAAAAACGGATGTAAACGGATGAAAAATGGATGTAAATGATGAAAAAAACGGATGTAAACGGATGAAAAACTGATAAAATACGAATGTAAACTGATGTAAACTGA
Organism: Staurois parvus; assembly: GCF_062004578.1. NCBI lineage: Eukaryota > Metazoa > Chordata > Amphibia > Anura > Ranidae > Staurois > Staurois parvus. Next base: position 4,699,496 of record NW_028318510.1, read on the forward strand.
TGAAAAACGGACATGAACTGATGACAAACTGATGTACACTGATGAAAAACAGATGTGAACTGATGAAAACAGATGTAAGCTGATGACAAACTGATGTGCATTGATGAAAAACAGATGTAAACTGATGACAAACTGATGTAAACTGATGTGAACTGATCTTTTTTTTTTTTTTATTTATACTTGCTCCTGAGCCTCCTCTGTGTGTCTGTGAGACACACAGAGCATGGCTCGGCCCTGACCTCCCCCCCACTGGCTGTGATTGACAGCAGTGGCTGTGTCTCAGCCAATGAGGAAGCAGAGACCTGGGAGAGCTTCTGTTCTTCTGTACATTACTGGATTGGCATAGGGCTCAGATGAGTATAAGGAGGGGCTGAGAAGGGAGCTGCACATTAAACTTTTTTTCTAAACTGGCAGCCCTAGGGTTGTTGGTTCGAATCCCAACCACGGAACTACCTGCATGGAGTTTGCATGCTCTCCCTGTGCCTCTGCAAGAAGTCACAGCCGCCTACCTACTGTTAAGATGCTGGGCTGCGGACCCAAAGACTAGCAAAGAGCCATGTCAGGTAAGGACATCACTGGATCCTGGGACAGGTAAGTGCGTGCTGTTTTAAAAGCCAGCAGCTGTAGAGTTTGTAGGTGCTGACATTTAAATTTAATTTTTAATTTTTTTACAGGGTGAAGATCCTCTTTAACCTCTTGCCTACTGGGCACTTTTACCCCCTTCGTGCCCAGGCCAATTTTCAGCTTTCAGCGCTGTCACACTTTGAATGACAGTTGCGCGGTCATGCAGCATTGTACCCATATGAAATTTGTATAATTTTTTTCACACAAACAGAGCTTTTTCTTGTGGTATTTAATCACCGCTGGGTGTTTTACTTTTTGCACTATAAACAAAAAAAAGAGCAAAAATTTCTTTTATTTCTATTATAAAATTTTGCAAACAGGTAATTTTTCTCCTTCACTGATGTGCGTTGATGAGGCTGTACTGATAGGCAGCACTGATGGACACTGATAGGCTGCACTGATGAGGAATCACTGATGATGTTGCACTGATATGCAGCAATGATGGGCATTGGTAGGCGGCACTGATAGGCGACTCTGCCCACATGGAAGAAAAATATATTTGAAATATATTTAAAAAATATTGTTCCCAAATATATTGACATATTTGAAATGCTATAATTTTGGCCATATTCAATATATTTCAATAAATATATATATACATACATATATACATATACACACACTGCATGTTGACATGCGTTTTTATTACAAAATATATGAAAAATATTTTTAAAAATACATTTCAAATATACTGTATGTCTTTAAAAATGCATTTACAATTATATGTAAAAATATATGTTAAAATGACTTTTTTATATGCTAAAAAAAAATCTGAAGAATATATTTAAGAAAAAAAAATATTTTTTTAAAAATGTTTTTCATATATTTAGTAATATTTAAAAAACACATTTCAACATGCAGTGTGTATGTGTATATATATATATATATATATATATATATATATATTGCATGCTGAAATGCATTTTGTATATATTACATAATATATGAAAAATATTTTTAAAAATATATTTCTGATGATCAGTGCCCTGATGATCAGTGCAGATGTCCTCTGTGTCATTTGCCGGGTATTGGCAGTACTTTCCTCAATATGTGATAGCGTGAGGAAAGTGCAGCCGATAACCGGCAACTGTATTTACATAGTGATCTGCTGTGTCATTGGACACAGCTGATCACATAGTAAAAGGCCGCTGTAATTTGCATTTTACCTCCCCATGTGATCGGCTGTGTCTGTAGGACACAGGAATCACGGAGAGCGCCGGGTGCGAACTGCTGGGGGCACGCGGTATCGCGCATTCTTCGTCATATGATGCACTCCAGAACTGGACTGGTTGGCAAATGGTTAATTAGACATGTGTGATTCGTTACGAATCCAAATTCAGAGGAAATTTTCGTTATTCAGAGATTTGGATGTATCTGAATCTCAGAATCACAATAGTAATGAATTTCAACAATTCCAAAATAAATTATAACAAAACAACAAATTCATTCGTATTCATTTGTTTCATTTCGATGACATGATGCAATAGTTTGGGTCTTTTGTTAATGTTTGAAGCATCGGAATAACGTAATGAGATCACAAATGATCCAAGTTCATTCAGATCAATTTTGTTTTTATTTTGCCTTAACATTTTTCATTATTATAAAACATGTACTACATATGAAATGGAAACATATTGCAATAAATACAGTAAGGAATAAAAGGGAAATAAGATGATGATTCCTACTCATTGTGTTTGGGTTGGATGGAGATGGATCGATCAGAATCTCCAAATCATAACACAATGAATCCAAAATTAATTTTATTCCATTCACTCTTTTGGATGAGCATGACTCCAGTTGATATAGTCTAATCATCTCATTTAATTTCTCTTCGTGGGTTTGACTAGCATGAATAACTCAGAGTGCAAAAGTAATCTCCCAAAATTAACACTTTAAAATGAATATAGCCAATCTTTAGAAATAACTTACAAAAATATGAATCAGCTCAGAACAAATGAAAAAAAAATCCGAATATACGAAGAAAATTCCACGAATCATTCTAACATAACGAATATGACAGAATAGAATGATCTACTAATAATCTACAAATAAATCTGAAACAAAACAAACTTTTCTGTTGTGCACACTTCTAAACTTAACACTGTTATTCCAGTTGAAAGTACCTCACCAAAAATGATATTCCTATTACTTGGGAAGCCTGTATTTTGACTTTACATTCTGTGCAGACTGAATCCAGGAAATTAGATTTCTGGGAACATTTTGTTGTATACAGAATGCCCACAGCTACCATAGTTGTAAGAGTGACAGTTGAAATTTTCTGGTACTTTTAGAAAATGATGGCATCTGCAGTTTGAGTAGGAAATGATTTTACCAACATTAAATTATACAAATGGCTTGTGTAGTAATTAAATCTTATATTTGTTTTTATTGGAACTGTTTTACTATAACTACATTATAAAAGTGGAGTTTAACTAATTGGCTCTGACAGTACGCATTTATGCGGTATCTCAGTGGGTAGGCCTTAAAGCCGAAAGCCTGCATATAACCGGACAAAAATGTAGGTAGAGCTGTGCAGAGAGAGTGCACCCTGCGTGCTCCCAGTACAGTTACTGGCGGCTAATGGGCAGCTCCCGATTGCGATCAGAAGCTTTCCAGTCATGTGGCTGCTGCAACAGCCAATTACAGCAGTCACACGATCATAGCCCCACCCTGCCTCCTAATAAAAGGTTAATAAAGCCTCAATAGCCTTAAGCAAGCTACACATGTTGAACAATCTATATATAACCAACAACCAGGGGCTGACTGACCATTTGGAAACTCGGGCACAGCCCAAGGGCCCAGGGTCAGTAGGGGGCCCCTTGAGTTGCCCTTGGACCTTTTTCATAGGCTTTTTTGAGTTTGGGCAATAACACAGGGGCCCCATGATCTTCTATTGCCCTGGGGCCCCATGAGTTGTCAGTCCGCCCCTGCCAACAACCATGCAGTTTGAAGACCTAACTAAACAATCAGTTTAGATCTAGTCAAGAATACCCTCATACTACACAGTGTTTGCAAATCTAAAGTAGATCATAAAATCAGATTGGACTGTTTGTAGCCAATTTAAGCAGTCCAAAGATTATCCAATTTTCTTTCCTTCCACCACAGATGGAAGAACAGGAAATGGCTTGATTCCCACATCAATACAGTCAGTGTTGATGGGGGGAATCCATTCGGAAGCACTAGTGTGTTCTGCCAGCGGGGAGCCTTCCCCATCGGCAGAACGCAATGATTACTGCTGGAGGCTATAGCCACCCACAATGATCACATGAAATAAAAATCTAACAGACTGGTTGTACTGAAGCCCACCCATGGATGGATAAAATCTTGACCGATATAACAGGGACAATTTGATCCATCTATGGCCAGCTTTAAAAAGTAACTTCACTTTCATGAAAAACATAGCAAATAAAGAATAATTTAGCATAAACAATTGCTACAGAAGCCTTATTGTAATTGATTGTTATTAAAATTACCACTCCATTTCAATCTGCAGCCACTGTAATTTTCTGTAAAATTTGATGCATAATGGCAACCAGGAGGCCTTCTGTTCATAGTTGTTGTATGGACTTCCCCAAAAATTTAATTTCCTGCCTGTCTGATTGGGTCACTGATTTTCCCAGATGTCTGCAATAAGATACAAGTCAAATTTTAGGCATCCCCTGCAACAGGAATTATATTTTTGGTGAGGGTTAATTACTTCTCAATGGAAGCAGACACTGCAACTTTCCTCATTAGAACACTGCAAGTTCATTGATTCAGCAGATTATACTGAACACAGATGCTTCCATTTAGGAAATAGTATTACAAGGACAAACAGGTATTTCTTAAAGCGGAGCTCCACCCAAAAAGGGAAGTTCTGCTTTAAGGACTTCTCCCCCGCTCCCAATTAAGGATTGGCACATTTGGGGAGCGGGAGGGGGAGGGCAGGTACCCGAATTTGACAGGTACCCACTCCCACTTCCGGGCCTAGGCGACCGGAAGGTGTCCTCCCTTCCTGTAGTCTTGTGGGACACATGACAGATCCCAGAAGACTACAGGACCATTCATGAAGCACAGCGCTACTCGTGCATGCGCAGTGGGTACCCGGCTGTGAAGCCGTAAGCTATCACAGCCGGGTGCCCACACTGAAGATGCCGGCCTCCTGGTAAACAGGACGGCCGGTGAAACTAGCTGTGGGGGACACACCATGGGACCGAGGGGCGGGTAATGGCTGTTTTTTTAAAAGTCAGCAGCTACAGTTTTTGTAGCTGCTGACTTTTATTTTTTGATAGGTTGAGTAAGAATAGAAACTGGTGGGACTACAAAGTTTGTTAAAATCCTAGCAATGTATATTAATTACCCAGAGGTGGGGCTTTTTTCAGCAGGAACATGGGGAAACGCAGTTCCGTCACCTCCAGCACTGAATGTATGCATTGGCAAGGGGTGCTAGGATGTACTAGAGGGTCTATTGATGCTGACTGTTGGGCTTCTATTGTCACTGGAGGGGATCTATTTTTGTGTGGGAGTCTATGGTTGCTGGGGAGGTCTACTGTTGCTGGTGTGGAATCTATTGTTGCTGGGGGGAGGGGTCTTATGTTGCTGGGGGGTCAATTGTTTCTGGGAGGGATCTACTGTTGAGGGAGGGGTCTATTGTTGCTGGGTAATCAGTTATTGCTGCTGGGGGTATATTGTTGCTAGCGTGGGCCTCTTGTTGCCAGGGTGGTATTTTGTGATGAGGGGGTCCATTGTTGCTGGGGGGATTCTATTGTTGTGGAAGGGGGGTCTATTGTTGCTAGGGTCTATTTTACTGCTTTTCTTGTTATTATTTACAAATTCCATACAATCTATTTAGCACCACAAAACGATACTTGGTTTTGTATTCTCAAATAGGGACGGTACTGGGAGGTGGGTAAGGGGTGGAACCAAGGAACGGTGCTCAGAGGTGGGTAGGGGGCAGAGAAAGGAGGTGACTCAGAAAAGGGGGGTTCCTGCACCTATTCTCTGAGAAATAAAGCCCTGCCCAGAGGGGATTGTATTTTTCTCACAAAAGCATAGTTACTTGTTAAGGCTGTTTGCATTTTAAAGACAAATTCTATCCCTTCCCCAGCTCTTGTGTTTTTCTTGAGCCCTAGTCACAACTGTCATATGTATGTATTGACTATTTGATGAATACAAAGTACTAGCAGTTCTTTTATTGAACAACAAATGACCAAACCTACAGTACTTTAGTATGCTCAATTCACTAGAGGTCAATCAAGGCCAAAGTAGTCCCAGCACTACAAACAGCAGAAAAGTATGTTTTTGGAGCTGCTGGCATTCCTCAAAGCATGAATGAATATTAGGCATTAAACCTAATTAGAACCCTTACTGGGCCATGGCCCCCATCTGAGCTGAGCAGAGGGGAGATGTTATTTTCTTTTACTTACTGTACTAATTTTGAAACAGTTAAACATCCTAGAGTTTATTAAAAAGAAAAGAAAAGCAGAGTATGTAATAACAGTTTAATAACATTCAATGTTTCACTTTTTTGGGCAAAATTTCACTTTTCATAATATATAGAATCCTTTTGTAATATCATTTCTGGCTAGCCATCCCAATGTTCTTATCTCCCACTTTCCTCATCACAGAAGGTTTGAAATTTCATTGTTCTGTCTGAGTTTTAAAAAATTCTTTCAGCTTGCATCACTTCCTGTAGGTCATCTCCCATCATTCACTGTGTTGTTGCGTCACAGAAAATGGTGTGATAGGGTGTGTATTACCAGTCAGGACCACACCTACCTCATTACTAAACTACCACCTCTCGTTTTATTTCTTCCCACTTTCCTACTTCTTCCCTTAAGGTGACCATATACATTACAATCTGATTGTACAATTTACTTTAGATCTACCATCAACTCTTAGGTGCAAGGGCCTGCCTGATTTGATACAAATTGAATGAATTGTTTAGGTGGGTCCTCCTATTCCATAGTTCTGTTAAATCTAAAGGAAATTGTACAGAGATTGTACAATCAGATAGTGTATAGCCATCTTTATACAAATGTAGCGCTACCCTCATGAGAGGGGTCCCCTAGGCCTGGGAGGGGTCCCCTAGGTCTAGGGGGAAGGGGGGGCAGCATCTAGGCTGGGCTTGGGCTGGTTTAGGAGGACACATTCAGCAGTTCAGTATGAATGGGATGAAGACCTAAAGCAGTAAGGAGCAAAGAGGACAGAGTGAGTACATCAGCACACCCAGGGATCCACAAGGGGAAAGACTGCCACATGTAGCAAGCTTTCAAAGGATAGCGCTGGGCTAAATCTTTATCCTTGTCTTCCAAGCAGCCAGGAAAGCTGGTAGTGTCTGCAGGCTGTGGAGCTGTGAGTGGCTCTACAGGGGGAGAGAGAAGAAATCTCTACATGTAGTTACAAGAGGCTAAGCTAATTTTTGAGGGAGTGCTAATTTGTCGCCCGTACAGGGCTGTTGCTACTGATCCACAAAGACTGAGGGATTTCAAGGAAAAGAACAATCCAGGATCTGTTTTTGTACATAGGAAGGAAGTTGTCCCCCTTCCATCGTTTCAAGTCAAATTGGGCATCCCATATTCCCCATTCCCTATCCAAGTTAATTTCCCCTAATAAAATAACAAAACCAAGCCTACAGACTGGTTACTGTCCCTTGGATACAAGGGTACCCCTAAACTCTGCACAGCCAGGCAACAGATATTTTTCACACAGACTTGCATCCAAGGGACAGTAACCAGTCCGTAGGCTTGGTTTTGTTATTTTATTAGGGGAAATTAACTTGGATAGGGAATGGGGAATATGGGATGCCCAATTTGACTTGAAACGATGGAAGGGGGACAACTTCCTTCCTATGTACAAAAACAGATCCTGGACTGTTCTTTTCCTTGAAAGCCATCAGTCTTTGTGGATCAGTAGCAAGAGCTCTGTACAGGCGACGAATTAGCACCCCCTCAAAAATCAGCTTAGCCTCTTGTAACTACATGCAGAGATATCTTCTCTCCCCCCTGTAGAGCCACTCACAGCTCCACAGCCTGCAGACACTACCAGCTTTCCTGGCTGCTCAGAAGACAAGGATAAAGGATTGAGCCCAGCGCTGTCCTTTGAAAGCTTGCTACATGTGGCAATCTTTCCCCTCGTGCATTCCTGGGTGTGCTGATGTACTCACTCTGTCCTCTTTGCTCCTTACTGCTCCAGGTCTTGATCCCATTCATGCTGCACTGCTGAATGTATCCTCCTGAACCAGCCCAAGCCCAGCCTAGAGGCTGCCTCCCCCCCCCTAGACCTAGGGGACCCCCCCAGGCACCAACAGTCTCCTCAACATTCCATCTTTTACCTGACTCCCCTGTCAGCCTGATTCTCCCATATTTATGGGCCAGTCCACCACTCTACCAGGGCATTTAAACCTGGGATTGGCCGGACCCCCCTAAACATGCAGATTAGGCCTCCACCCCTTCCTGCTTACCAACGTCTGGAAGGTTCTATGGTCCTCCAGAGTCAGAAGGCGGTGATAGAGCCACAACCTGTTAAGCCATCCAGCTCAACTGTAATAACTTGACCTCAATCACAGACTCACACAGTTACCATGAGTCATACACAATGATTTTACCTGCAATACACTACACTATTCTAGTAGCACACTACAGGGTGCTACACAAGTACATACACACAAGTACATAGGAAGGAGTGGACAGAGACATTCAGCTGTCAAGCCCCATTCACATCTTCACATAGCAGGAACTCACATTCCAGCACATGTGGTTTTGTTTGGAAGTTTTGGAGCGTTTCCACTTGACAAGCATGGGAAAACCCATTCACTTGAATGGGCCGCCCTACTTGCAACAATTGCCCCAAAGAAGCACCAGAACTTTTTTTTTGGAGTGGAGCGTGGTGCATTTTTTACCATGCTTTTTGGTGCTTTTTCAGTGCATTTCTGAAACTCAGTGCAGAGTATGCATTTTCTGTGCAGTGTGCCACACATTCGGAAACACACATATGTGAATGGAGCCTCATTGTTCCCTCAGATCCAATTTCACTTTCGGGCCCTATTCACACTTAGCATAGTGGGAGAGTGAGTTTTATGGCTTGTATTCCCATGACACACATAGGACAGCCCATTGATTTCAATGGGCTGCCCTACATGTGGCAAAGTAGCTCATGGGACATTTTGGAGCATTTTTCGCTCGTTTTTTTTCAGGTGTCAAAATGTGTTTGCTTCTGTATTTTGTGCGTCATTAACAATAAATGGCACTCAAAGTGCAACTAGTTTTAATTTTAGGTGTATAAATGTGGCCATACACCATACAATCTGAATGTACAATCTCTGTACGATCTCCTTTAGATTTACTAAAAATATATAATAGGAAGAGACATCATCCATCCAATCATTCTGTATCCAGTGAGGCAGGCCCTTGCACTACATAGTTGATGGTAGACATAAATGAGATTGTACAATCAGATTGTATAGTGTATGGTGAGCTTTACAGACTTCCAGGACATACTTCTCCTGTTTTTAATACTACAGATCCACATAGGCTGTTATCAGATTGCTCAGCTCCTGCACACTCTGCCAAATGAACAACCTATGGCTGTGTATTTAGTGAGAACAGTATTCAGTGATTGCATTGGAAAAATGTGCACCTGGAGAAGTGGCTGGTAGTGATCTGTTGGAAAGGGGGGCAGATGCAGGGTGTGTACTAATTAGGTCAGCTGGTGAACTCCTTCCTGCATCATGTCCTAGGGTATGTCCAAGAAATAACAGAGTATAATGGAGAAGTTTTTTTTTTTTTTATACAGCCAGCTGGACACTGAGGTAAGGGTGTGTAAGATAAATAGAACATTTTTTCATTTCTGCAAAAGACATACATTAGGATGTGGATTTAGGTGTCTGGGCCTCCCTAATCTCCTAGTCTACTATCAGGCTGCACAAATTGCTCAGCTGGCCTACACCACTGCTGTGCCCTGACTGGTCTCCATTGAAGCATTGACATATCCCCGTTGCCCAATTAAGGCCCTTATGTAGATTCCTAGCAGGTTGCATCCTCCTTTCTTGTGTTCTTCCCTGTTGTACTTGTTGGCTATTTGTAGGTTGAGGGCTTGGCGGCCCCTCTCTTCTCCTCAAACCCCCCTTGGCCCAGTATTTGATAATTCAGAGTTTGAGCTGGAGATGCATTCCTCTCAATTCTCTTCGCTTTGCTACTTCTGGCTTTGTCTTGCCTGGCTTTCCTACATTGACTTAATTTGAGCTGTCCTGCAGGCCCAGGGAATGGGTTTCTACCTTTTATCTTCTTCTAATGGATCCAAACTGTAAGCTTCCCTACATGATATTGTGGGAGAGGGATTTGCAGATCTCCTGGGACTTGTTAAATTGGCAGGACATCGCAAACGACTTGTCTAAGATTTCAATCAATACTATCTTGATAGAATCTAATTATAAAACCCTTCTACGCTGGTATTTAGTACCAACTAGGATACCAGTCTGCCTTTCCGAACTGTTTTCGCCAATGCGGACAGCCAGGAACGATGTTTCATGTGTGGTGGCAATGTCCCAGTTTTGGATAATAATTTTTAACCTCACACGCTTGGTCACGGACATCAATATTACTTGGGCCCTAGAAACAGCTTTGTTTCAGAAATGAGACTCCGATATCCCTCCCGAAATGGACTAAAAGGCTCATACTCTGTCTACAGCATATGCTTTTAGCAGCAAGAATCACGATAGTACGTTGTTGGAAGATAGCTGTGGTGCACTTAGAATATGTTAAACATAAATTGAACTGGATTATGGTGAATGACAAACTCACCTGTACCCTCCATAATAATGCCACAAAATTTCACAAAACCTGGGACCCCTGGATTCAGTACATCTTTCCTGTGAGCACAGACAGACCTTATCTCTTAGGCTACTGGGACACCCTCAACTCTCTCTCTCTTCTTTTCTCTATTTCTAACTTCTCCTTTCTTTCTGTTGGATTTGAGCTCACTGTATCCTAATAGACATTGAGTGTGCAGTGGTTCCTTAGAAGCACCCTTTTTTTTGGATAGGAGCACCTATACATTTATTAATATATGTATGGCCCTGTTAGGCCTTGATAAGTTCCATTTTATTCCTGGCACATGCTATATGATGTGTGCTTCTACTAATGTACTGTTTGACCTGCCCCTGGGGAGTCGCTTTCTAGGAACAAAAATTGTCACTGAAGTGTACGTAAAGTACCCTTCTCTCTATTCATAGATGTTAATTTTTGTTCAATTATATGTTCTTTGTTGTAATCGTGACATTTATGGAACATATGATTTGCACTGTTTAAAAAACTTTATTAAACAGATTGAAATATAAAAACAAAATGTGAACTAACACCGTACAACCTCTCCATCCCCCTGGACCCGCTGTACTTACCTCTGTGGATGGTGAACTATCAGCCCCCATGCAGCCCAAGCAGCAGTCCAGGGATTTGAAATCCCCACTCTTCTTCCTCTTCCTTCTCTCTGCAGCACTTTCATAACTGATCAGAGTGATTTAGAGGATTTCCTCTTTCCTTTGATACACATACTGTATACCTGTAAGTTCTTTCATTGTGTTTGTTAAAGTCACTTACATAGCTATTTCGCATGTATTCAATGTGATTGGTAGGTAGCTGTTTGTAAGAAATGTGTTCATTGTATACATTTGTGAGAGATGAATACAAGCATTTTGTAACTTCAAGTTTGGAATGAAAAACACCACTGTTTCTGTCAGATTTGTTAGCTAGTTGTCGGCTAACCATTAGTAGGACTGTATGATACTGAAACTCGCTTCCTGCGTCCCAGTTTTAGTGATGCAAAATAAATGTTCATATCACACTCGACCTACACTCTCATATTTGAGAACTGAAACTTATGGAAGCCCTCACAGCTATACTAAATAATACCCTCAACACTTATGACAACTTATGGACTATTGGGTCCTTTTTGATACTTATACCTGTGGTTTCCCTTCAACACACCTTTTATGCAGGTTGCCCACTTGTCGTCCAACCATCAATCTTTTCCTTACACCCACCTACTCATCTTTTTTTCTTCTTTTATTTTGTTTCTATTTTCTTTAAACCTACCATAAAGCAAACCATTCTTTATCTTCCAGCCTCCTAGTCTTCTTTGCCCTATATTTTTCACAAATGCCTTTTTAGTTATGATGTTAAGACCTGTAATCTAGCTGCAATCTAGCTTCTTACCTCCCCGGCAACTGCATCTAAGTGAAGTGCCCTTATAGTGGCCTGACAGGGGAACTAGAAGATTATTGATCCATAAATGAAGAAGGGTTGCCTATTGTCCAAACCAGTAGCTTTAAACCTTCTGGCCGTGGCCAACTGCCGGGCCACTATCTCCCTTCTCAATGATTTCTAGCCAGCTCCCTTAACTTCCCTGAAGTTTCTCCCAGCTTCTGTATGTGCCCGACAATATCCCATAGCGGCCCACAATGACCCAAGCTCCCCCAAGATAGTTTTCAGCCTCCACAGTGTTGCCTAGCCTGCTGCAGAGCCTCCAACCCTCCATAGTGCCCCCCAACCTCTAACAGTGTCATAGAGTGCCCCCAAACCCCTTCCAAAAATCTCCTAAAGGGCTACAAAGCTTGCTGCAGAGTCCCCTAGCCCATGCCACAACTCCCCCCCCCCCCACAATAACACCCAACCCCATCCAGAACCTGCACATTTTGCATACTTATATTGTGTGAGTAAAAACTTTATTTTTTTACTTTTGGGGCTTGTAAGGTTATGGAAGAATTTGCCAGTCCCTGGTCTCAGTAAGGTTGAGAACCACTGCTCTAGACCAGTGGTCTGCAAACTGTGGCCCTTCACATGCCTTTGTCCAGCCTTTGAGGCACTATTTTTCCTACTGACACCATTCCTTTCCCTGACACCAACAGTGGGGCATTATACCTCCCACTGACACCAAGGATGGGGCAGTATTGTTTCCATTGACACCAGCAATAGGGCATAATTCCTCCCACTGACAACATCGATGGGACATCATTCCTCCCACTGACACCAACAATGGTGTACTGTTACTGCCACTAATACCAATGATGGAGCACTATTTCTAATCCTACTCACCACTGGAGCTGTGTAATTTGTTAAATCCCACTGACCACCAAACCTGATACATTGTTACATAGTTACCGATGGGGAAATTGCATATTACATATTTTCTTATTAATGTTGGCCTCACAAATGTCTAATAATCATACATTACTTCAGGCCATAAGAATTTATTTGAAAGCTGACCATATGAACAAGCCAGCCCACTAATCTCCTTTCAGGAATGTGTGATTACAAACTGACCAAGTCCTTAAAAGGTCATATTGTTGCATACAAGGGAAGTTGGCTGGGGGCTGTCCATTCCCTACACACGTCTACATACTACAGTTGAAATATTTTGTCTCGTGTCAGAGCGGCATTACGCATGTGCTTGTGGTCACATATGCCACGCCATGATAGGGGGACTCCTTGGCATTTTTAGTTAACTATTCTTGGTATATTTTCTTTATCTGTATCTGTAATTACTTTCATTAAATGTTATACTTATAAGTATTTGTGTGATCTCTCTTTGCACATATCGAGAAAAACCCTAAAAAACGAAACAAAACAGTTACCTAGTTAGTCCGGTCGAAAAAAAAGACACACGTCCATCTAGTTCAACCATTAAAAGGGAAAAAAATATACAATCCTATATACACAATCCTATACTGACAGTTGATCAAGAGGAAGGCAAAAAATCCCAATAAAGCTTGATCCAAAATGTTCTACCAGGTGAAAAAACATTCCTTCCTGACCAGCCAAGAGGGAATCAGATATTCCCTGGATCAAATTTTCACAGCTCTTACTGTGAGAAAGCCTTTCTGTTTTTGGAGATTAAATCTCTTTTCCTCCAGATGTGAAGAGTGCCCCCTTGTCCTCTGTGATGACCTTAAAGTGAATAACACTACACGAGTTCACTATATGAACCACTGATGTATTTATACATGTAGATTATATCCCCCCTTAATCTCCTCTTCTCAAGAGAAAATAAGTTTTCAGTTTGTGAATTGGTGCCCAAAACTGAACTGCATATTCCACTTGAGGTCTTACTAATGATTTGTACCGGGGTAAAATGATATCTCTCTCTCTGGAGTCTATACCTTATACAATAAAGGATTTTGCTTGCTTTGGAAACTTGCATGCTATTATTAAGCTTATGATTTACCAGACCACCCAGTTCCTTCTACACCATTGATTCCCCCAGTTGTACTTCTCTTTGTATGTATGATGCATGCATATTCTGAGCCCCCAAGTGCATAACTACATTTATCAACATTAAACCTCATTTGCCACACAGTTGTCCACTTAAACAGTGCATTGAGGTCAGCTTGTAAGAGATTTCCTGTAAGGATGTTATTCCGCTGCACAGCTTGGTGTCATCTGCAAACACTGAAATAGTACTTTTAATACCAGACCCTATATCATTTTACTGTAAAGGTATTAAAAAGTAAGGATTCCAACACTGAATTTTGGGGTACACCATTAACAACCCTAGACCATTCAGAGTATGAATCATTAACCACTACTCTCTGAATACGGTCTTTTAGCCAGTTTTCTATTCCATTTACAAACTGATTTTTCCAAGCCCATAGACTTTACCTTACACATTAGCCCAGTTGGGAACCGTGTCAAATGTTTTTGCAAAATCCAAGTATTCTATGTCCACAGCTACTCCTTTGTCTAAGGTTTTGCTCACCTCTTCATAAAAAGAAATCAGATCTGTTTGACAACTTCTGCCTTTCATGAATCCATGTTGTCTGTTACTTAAAATATTTTTTCCAGCAAGAACTCATCTATGTGGTCTTTTATTAAACTCTCCAGTATCTTCCCAACTATAGAAGGTAAACTTACAAGTCTGCGCAGTAGTTACTTGGTAAAGACTTTGATCCCTTTTTAAATGTAGGCACCACATTGACCTTACACCAATCCAGTGGTACTATGCCAGTCATTAAAGAGTCTCTAAATATTAGAGACAATGGGTTTGAAATGACACAGCTCAATTCTTTTAGGATCCATGGGTGTATGCCATCTGGTCCAGGTGCTTTATTCACCTTTATTCTATCTAAATATTTCTGGACCATATCAATGTTGAGCCAATGTGGATCATTTGGTGCTGTGTCAATATCATCCCCATTATGGCCATGAGCTAACGCCATGCTCCTTTGTATACAAAGAGCTAAAAAATACATTTACCTTCTCTTTATCCCCAGTCACCCACTTTAGATTGTTTTGTAAAGGGCCTACATGCTCAGATCGGACCTTTTTGCTATTAATGTATTTTAAAAATGTTTGGGGGTTTGTTTAACTTTCTTTTGCAATCTATCATTTTTTTTTAATTTTTGCGTCCCTGATTTCCTTTTTATAGATTCTGGTATATTCTTTGTAACATTTAAAATGATGATAGTGCTCCTTCATTTTTATATTTTCTTATTTTTATCTTTTAATATTTATAGCTTTTTTACCTTTGGCAGTGAGCCACACAGGTTTTATTTTTCAGCCTGTTATACTTATTGCCCACCGGAATATATTTTGCAGTGTGTTCACATACAGTTTTTTTATTTTCTGTGTTATTCGATGCCAATGTTCTCTCCAAATCTAAGTCTTGGAGAACAGACCTCAGCCTTGGAAAATCTGCTCTCTTAAAGTTAAGTGTTTTTATCTTTCCAGTATGTGTTTGTTGTTTACAGCTAACATTAAATGAAATCATGTTATGGTCACAGCTACACAGATGTTCTTTTATATGAACATTAATAATAGGCTCTGCCAGGTTTGAGATTACCAGGTCCAGCAGAGCATCATTCCTAGTTGGGGCCTCTATGAACTATACCATAAAATTGTCTGATGGGTTTTTAAATCTGGTCCACTGTTCCAGCAGTGCCAATATTCCAATTAATATCAGACTAGTTAAAATCCCCCATTATTGTCAGTGTGCCAGCCCTTGCAGCCCTTTCCATCTGTGCAAGAACCTGAGTCTCCACCTCCTCATTACCACTGGATGGCCTATAATAAACTCCAGTGATTAACTTTGAACTACGCACATCCATATGCAGGTCCACCCATAATGCTTCAGCCTCATCACACTCTCCATCAGCCAGGTCCTCTTTCACACTCACTTTGAGATCACTTCTCACACTGAGACAGACACCACCACCTTAACGTTTTACCGTCTTTCCAAAAGAGAGCATATCCAGGAATATTAATAGCCCAGTCATGTGAGGAATGAAGCCAAGATTCGGCAATACCAGTTAAATCATAGTTCTCCTCATGCACCAAAGCTTCTAAATCACCTATTTTGCTTGGTAGACTTTTGGCATTAGTGAACAAACACTCTCATGCATTATCACATTTTGCTCTTGTGTTTTGCATATCTTTTTTAGTAGTACAAATAGTAACATAATTTCCAGTGGTTGTTTGGAACGTGGGAACCTTCTTATCACCTGCCATAACCCCCCTCCCCCCAATCTATCTTTATTATTGTCTGTCCCCTAACCCTAACTGTCTGCCCCACTGAATTCTAGTTCATCCTCCCATTGTGAACTCCCATTGATGCTGGGGCATTTTCTACTCCCGCTGGCCACAGTCAGGGCCTCCTAAAGTCTGAAAGGCAGTAGAGTGGACCATTGTTTAGGAAGCTTGGAGACCCCTGCTCTAGCCTATAGTGCCTCATGTTGACTGCTGTTTAAGGTTATACCTGTACAAGGTAATTTTTGTATATGGAGCATTGGTATTGAATTCTGTAATCTCATATGTGCAAACTGAATACTAGGTCCCCCTGTTGTAGTGTAGTGTTGAAAAATTATACTACAAAAATACATTTACGCAAACAATAAGCATCCACCAAGAATACAGATACTTTCCCTTTAAATGTATGCCTTTTTTTTTACAGGGATGGTTTTGTCTGCACCTTTAACTCCTTTTTATATTTCTTCTCCATTTCAATATGTATTAAATGCGATGAACGCCTTATGTTGTCAGGACACCTAAGATTACAGGATTATTCAGTGTACCCTATTAAATTTGTAATATGCGCCGTGCAAGAGCTGGCTGCTGTACAATATTGACTGTTGAAGTAATATCGCAGTTCTCCTGGCTGCAGAGTTTTTGTTTTGTGGGAGCCATCAGGGCTGCTGACAGAACCCATTAGGGGAGAGCAGGGAACAGCTGTTTGTGTGACTGTGACATGCAGTCAAGGTTGAATTATTCTATGGGAATGTGGAAGAGAAATCACCTGCATGCAGGTCTCTTTGATATTGTTTTCTCTGACAGAAACACACTAAAACTTACAGATTATATACACAGCTGTCTCATGCAGCTTTAGTTCTGTCTCTCAGTTTTCAAGTTTGCTATTACAGAGAAAGACAATAAACTAATAAACTATGTACACAGCCTCCATTACCCACAAAGACTTCTTATTCTTGGGCAGGTTTTTAAAGTATAAATCCCAGGAAAATGGCTATGGAAAAAATTTAAGGAAGCTCTTTACCTGCAAAATACATGTTCTTTTGTTCATTCAGTCCTGAGATTTACACAGCCTTGTTGTCACTCAGCACAGCCAGGTGGATGACACCACTTACACTTAAAGTGTTACTAAACCCAGGTCCCTGCATTCACTCTGTCTGGTCTCCCACAGTACACAGAACATGGAAGTGCAATTATTTTAGTAAATATAAACTGCTAAATACCTTTTCTCATCAGCAGTTAGAGCAGTCTTGTGACTTCTATCAGTGTCCAACAGAGCACTGGTTAAAGCTTATAGGAGGAGTTTTAATTTTGTTCTAGAAGGATGCAGAACCCTTGCCCCTCTGTCTGAACAGTGCTGATTGGCTCTGTGCACTCCCCCCCCAAACCAAAAACCCTCTCTAGCAATACACACCAAACTGAGCATTTGCAGAGTGACACCACACGATATGTCTTATTATGTGATAAGAGGGAGGTACTGGAAGAAGGGGAGGATCACAGAAGAAAGGATCAAACAGCCTTTTTACACATTGTAGAGGATTAACCGCTTAGGTCCCACAGTGAGTATAACAAGCATGCTTTACTGCATATTTTACTGTTGTAGGTTTAATAAAACTTTAAAGTACAGGTATAAGTAAGTGCAAAACTTTTTTTTTTGCTTTGTGTAGAGTGGAAGGGATTAGAACATCTGTCAAGTTTTTATTGTGGTCTGCACTACGATTAGCCTTTGTCACCCTCTCTATTTATTATCACTGAAAATAGAAGTGAAAGAAAATCCCAAAATATTGGTTGTCACCAGAGGGACTCTGCCACTATGACTTCACAGAGGTTACAGCTGTGGGAGATTGCCACTAATAGGTCCTGACTCGCTGCTTCCATCACCAGGTCTTTGGGAGATCGCCACTGCCAGGCCCTGACTTGTTGCTCACAGCTGGATCACTTTTAGAAGCGGCAGGAGGGATCACCACCGCTTTCCAGTGATTCCCGGGCTTACCTGGCTGATCAGTGAGCCTGGAAACCGATCCGGCGCTGGCAGTGGCTGGTCACAGAGATGAGCGAAGGAAAGATAGCCTCCACTCATCTCTATGGCCTAGGAGAATGGGAGCCAGGTCATGATGTCACTTCCGATTCCGGCCCAAAGCAAACAAGGCCATTTTTTTCAAAGCAAAAGATCAAAACCTTTTTTTTTTATATTTTGCTTTTAAGGGTAGAGGAGTCTTATAAATCCCAGATCTCTCCACAAAAAGGACCAGTCATGCTGTATTAATATCCCAAAAGCTGTTTAAATTTCTTGTAATATCAATAACAGAGATTACAAAAAAAAAATTTCAAGGGACAGTAAAAATGAAAAAATTGGAATAAAAAGAAAAAAATCTATTGTTAAAGTGACCCCCATCCCCCCGTGCTCGTGCGCACTGGTGAACGCATACATAGGTCATGTCCACTTATGTAAACGGTGTTTGCACCACACACACATAAGGTATCACCATGAACATCAGAGAACGTCAGAGTGAGAGCAATAATTCTAGCCCTAGACCTCCTTGATGACTCTAAACTGGTAACCTGTAGATATTTTTAAGTGTCGCCTAAAAGTATTCCACGAGCCTGTGCAAATTCAAGCATGACATGTTAGATATCTGTTTACTTGATGTAACATCATCTTTCATATTATACAAAAATTGAGGAATATATTGTGGGTTTTTTTTATAATTAAAGTGTATTTTTTCAAAAAACAAATGTGTTTGAAAAACTGCTGTGCAAAAACCCTGTGCCATAAAAAAACTGCTATTGCCCCAGTTTATTCTTTAGTGCCTGGTCCTTGGCTTAGTTTTTTGTTTTTTTTAGGCTTTTGGCCCTTTAATTTCACATATTTAAAGGGCCAAAAGCCTTCCTGTCCCTGGATGGCTATGCTCACTCCTCCATCTATGGAGGGAGTATAGTTACCATCAAGGCTAGACATCAAACAATTCTTCCTCTCTTCATCTCCATTACCTGCAGGGGTGAAAAGGATTTATACTTTACACAAGAAATATAACAATATTTTTGCTTCCAGTTCATAGTAAATGAATGGACACTGCATTTCTAGGAATATCAAGAAGATTTTCATCCCCTACTCTAGTGACAGCATTTTGGATTTCTTATGACTTTCTATGACAAATTGAGAGGGTAAATTTCTTCAGTGGGACCGAGGCAACAACAAAAACCTGACAGGGGGTTCTAACCCTTTTCAATCTATACAAAACTTAATGTTTTGCTGTAAAAAAAAAGGAGCATTTTTTACTAATTATGTTGAGTAATTATGCTTAAGCTTTGCACATTAAAGAAGATAAATGAAAACCATAAATATAATAAATGGAAAAATGGGGTATTTGGCCACAGTGTTTTCTTCTAAAGCTTTGACATTCCTTCCAATACACAGGTTTACGTTTCCTTATGGTGAAATACGGAAATGGAGATAGAGTCCTTGTTTGCTGTCCTCCAACAGTTTACCAGATTATTTTTCTGCCCTTGCATTTTTGCACAAGGCCATCTGATGCAGCAGCTGCTTGCACAGACCTCCACAGCTCTGAGTTAACTAAAAAAAACAAACTTCCCCATGTATACACTCTGTCTGTATTTTTCCATCAGATAGAAATTTACAGCTTATGAATTCAAGATGCTTTTTACTGATGAACATTAAATCTGCTATTTGCTGTAAATCACAATTGTTATTAACAGCCCACAGATCACTTTGCTGTGCAAACAGTGGGTGAGGGACATATTTTACATGTGAATTAGCAGGAGTATCTCTTAGTTATCACTAAGAAATGTTATGTGCTGTTTACAATAAAGGGATGCAGAACTGACTATGGCCAATTAAGTGGAAGAAGAGTCTAACTATATCTGTTCTTAAATATGTTCCCTCCCATCATCTCCTGCCAATTAAGAGGAAGAAGAGTCTAACTATATCTGTTCTTAAATATGTTCCCTCCCATCATCTCCTGCCTAACTTGTATAAAAAAAGGCCTGTATACTTACCTATTTTTAATCTGTTTCCATTGATTCAAGCCAAACCGGGCATCCCATAATCCCTATTTCCCTATCCAGGTTAATTTTCTCTAATAAACCAACAAAACCAAGCCATGGGCGGGTTATTGTCTTTGGATGCAAGTCTATGTGAGAAATACCTGTTTATCAATAAATGTGTATAAAATCTCCTGCGCATGAGTGTGGGGAATCCTGACCAACAGTACATGTAGATATTCAAGAAAATAGACCCAAGGGGCCTAATTTCCTTTGACGCCTTCAACTGGCCAGGGGATATCCAAAAGCCCACTGTGGAAAAAACAAGAAAAAGAAGGCACACTGGCCTAGTGCATTATCCCAGGTGTATTTATTGAAATTAATAAAACCAAAAATATACTCCCAAACCAAGTTTGGAAACTGCTTAAAACAATATTGTATCCATGGACACAATGATGATGGGTGGAACCCAGAAGGATAAACGCACCACATGTGCACTGTCCAGGGATCTGTGCTGGCTAACGTGTTTTGAGGGTAAGCCCTCTTCATCAGAGCCAAATAGGAGCTGCTAGTTCCTCGCCAGTAAAGGGCAGTTGCTATTGATACGCAGCGACTGATGGCTTTCAGGAAACGAGCAGTCCAGGATCTGCCTTTGTACATAGGAAGGAAATGTCCCCCTTCCTTCCTAGATTCAAGCCAAATTGGGCATCCCATAATCCCTATTTCCCTATCCAAGTTGTTTTCCCCTAATAAACCAACAAAAAAAAAGCCATGGACTGGGCATTGTCTCTGGATGTAAGTCTGTGTGAGAAATACCCGTTTCCCGGCTGTTACAGTTACATAGTTAGTCTGGCTGAAAAAAAAAAAAAAGACAAAAATCCATCCAGTTCAACCATAAAGAAAAAAAAAGTTATAATTCTACACCCACAGTGGAGCTAGAGGAAGGCGAAAAACCCAGCAAAGCATGATGCAATTTGCTCCTGTAGGGGAAAAAATTCCTTCCTGATCCCCTGAGAGGCAATCTGATATTCCCAGGATCAACTCTCTATGAATGTTAGTATCCAGTTATATTCTGTGTATCCAAGAAAGAATCCAGGCCTTTTTTAAATTAATCCACTGAGCTGGCCAGAACTAACTCTTGAGGGAGTCTATTCCACATTTTCACAGCTCTCACTATGAAGTTACCTTTCCGTATCTGGAGACTAAATTTATTTTCCTCCAGATGTAAAGAGTGCCCTCTTGTCCTCTGTGATGACCTCAGCGTGAATAGCTCTACACCGAGTTCACTATATGAACCACTGATGTATTTGTACATGTTGATCATATACCCTCTTAATATCATCTTTTCAAGAGAGAATAAATTCAGTTCCTCTAATCCAGGGGTCCTCAAACTTTTTAAACGGGGCCAGTTCACTGTCCCTCAGGCCGTTGGAGGGCCGGACTATAGTTTAAAAAAAAAAACTATGAACAAATGCGGACACAGTAAAGAAGATGACCAGAGACTGCGGACATACAGCGTCGGCGGGAATACTGGGCCGGCCGCTCCATAAGACACACAGACATTTCCCCCCAAGTGTGTCTTATGGAGCAAAATAGTGCACCATCATTGGTGTCAGTGGGAGGAATCGTGCCCCATCATTGGTGTCAGTGGGAAGAATCGTGCCCCATCATTGGTGTCAGTGGGAAGAATAATGCCCCATCATTGGTGTCAGTGGGAAGAATAATGCCCCATCATTGGTGTCAGTAGGAAGAAACGTGCCCCATCATTGGTGTCAGTGGGAGGAATAGTGCCCCATCATTGCTGTCAGTGGGAAGAATAGTGCCCCATCATTGGTGTCAGTATTGGGAGGAATAGTGCCCCATCATTAGTGTCAGTATTGGGAGGAATAGTGCCCCATCATTAGTGTCAGTGGGGAGAGGAATAGTGCCCCATCATTGGTGTCAGTGTGGGGGGGGGGGATAGTGCCCCATCATTGGTGTCAGCGGGTTAAGGGGATAGTGTCCCAACATTGGTGCCAGTGGGAGGAATAGTGTCCCATCATTGGTGTCAGTGGGAATAGTGTCCCATCATTGGTGTCAGTGGGAAGAATAGTGTCCCATCTTTGGTGTCAGTGGGAGGAATAGTACGTCATTGGTGTCAGTGGGAGGGAATAGTGCCCCATCATTGGTGTCAGTGGGGGGGGGGGATAGTGTCCCAACATTGGTGTCAGTGGGAGGAATAGTACCCCATCATTGGTGTCAGTGGGGGAAAGAATAGTGTTCCATCATTGGTGTCAGTGGGGGGTGGAATAGTGCCTCATCATTGGTGTCAGTGGGGGGGAGGAATAGTGTCCTATCGTTGGTGTCAGTGGGGGGGAGGAATAGTGCCTTATCGTTGGTGTCAGTGGGGGGGGGGGAATAGTGCCCCATAGTTGGTGTCAGTGAGGGGGAGGAATAGTGCCCCATCGTTGGTGTCAGTGGGGGGAGGAATAGTGCCCCATCGTTGGTGTCAGTGGGGGGAGGAATAGTGCCCCATCGTTGGTGTCAGTGACACCAATGATGGGGCACTATTCCTCCCACTGACACCAATGACACTTAACTTGCTGACCCCTGCTCCAGCATGGTGCTGCTGCAGCCAGCATACCTGGTTGCAGCAGCACCATCAGCACGGCACACTTACCTGTCAGCTGTCGTCCTTCATTCTAGCCTCTCCCTCACTCGATGTTAGCGGGGCCGCTCGGCTCCGCCTCCTCACAGGAGGATTGGCCTGTGTGCCTTTCCTGAACTACAGTTCTGGCGCCCAATCACCGGTGAGGAGGTGGAGCCGAGCGGCAGGAGTGAGGGAGTGGCCGGAGTGAATGAAGGAGCAGTGCTTCGTGGACTGGATCGTCGTGGGACTGGGACCAGAGCCAGGTAAGGTACAGCAGCCTCCTGCCCACCCCTGTACTTAGTGTCCCTTCCTCGCGGAAAATACGCCCCTGCCGGCGGGCAGGATAAATGGCCTCGGCGGGCCGCATGTGGTCCGCAGTTTGAGGACCCCCGCTCTAATCTTTTCCTCATAGCTGATCTCCTCCATGCCTATTATCAGTTTGGTTGCCCTTCTCTGTACTTTCTCCCCAATGTTCTTTTTGTGAATTGGTGCCCAAAACTGAACTGTATATTCCAGATAAGGTCTTACTAATGATTTGTGCAGAGGTAAAATTATATCTCTTATGCCCATTATTAAGCTTGTGATCTACCAGAACCCCCAGATCCTTCTCCACCGTTGATTCCCCCAGTTGTACCCCCCTAGTATATATGATGCATGCATATTCTTTGCCCCCAAGTGCAGAACCTTACATTTATCAACATTAAATCTCATTTGCCACATACGTGCCCAATTAAACAGTGCATTGAGGTCGGCTTGTAAGTTGTTGAAATCCTGTAAGGACGTTATTCCACTGCACAGCTTGGTGTCATCTGTAAAGACTAAAATGGTATTTATAATCCCAGACCCTATATCATTTATAAATATATTAAAAGGTAAGGGTCCCAACACTGAACCTTGGGGTATACCACTGACAACCCTAGACCATTCAGAGTATGAATAATTAACTACTCTCTGAATATGATGCATTTCCTGAGCATGTGCCGAGAAAGGCTTAGGGTTCTTTCACAAGGGCGTTCCTTTTTTTTTCATCTGTTCGGTCACGTTTTTTCAAAGAAAAAACAGATCAGTTTACATCAGTTTTTTGATTTGTTTACATCCATTTAACATCCTTTTCTATCTGTTTTTCACTGTTTTCATCAGTTTACATCCATTTTTCATCAGTTTACATTCGTTTTTGTCCGTTATGGAATAAAAATAGTATTTTCTTCCATTCAAAAAAACAGATGTTAATGGATATGGACATTAACGAATGTAAACAGATGATCACCTGTTTACATCCGCTAGTCCATAGAAATACACAGGTGTCCATTTTTCATCCGTAAACAAAGAGATGAAAAACATGTGAAAGAGGCCTTAGGGTTATCCATTACCCAGCGGCCCTCACGAGGGTAGCACTACACATTATTTTAGTTTGTATGTATAATAAAAACATGCATATAAATAATATGTTATGCCCTCCTCTAGTTAGGCTGCTAGGCTAAACTTATTTTTTTACTTTTTATTTTGTAGGCGTAATTGCAAAAAAGATGTAAACTTTAAACCACACTTGGAATAAAAACATAGTTTAATAATATGGTAAACAAGTAGTATCATAGATGGTCAAGGTATGAACTTTACAGACAATTATTGTCATAAATTAGTAGCAGCAAAGCTTAATACAAAGCTGCCAATACTGTATAGTCCTTAGTAGCTTTGGTATAATACACTTGTGCCAGCCTCTATCCAGATTTGAAGCTCATTCCAGAATGCACATGCAAAGAAAGGGAAGAGAGAGGTGCCTCTAAGTGTAGACTTTAAACTATATTTATTGCACACAAATAATAGGTAACTCACAAGAGAATAGATTAAAAAGGGCATATTGGATCCTGTCAATTCAGGTAAAAAGTCCTCTCAATGCCTTTGGTAAACACAGTCTTGCCTGCATCTGTTCTTGGCTGACCAGCAAGATGGAGGAGTCTGAAAGCTGGTACACTCTTGGAGTGCAACGTAGTTGTGATGATGTCACAGGGCATGTATATGATGCGTTTCCTGAGCATGCGTGTAGCTGGCCAGCTAAGACCAGTCCTAGGTTGCTAATAAGGTTCACATATATGTGTATACCAAACCTGCCAATAACCTCAGTACAGTGTATATGCGCATATGTTAAAGCCAAAAGCAGAATCATTGCTGTAATTTAGGTCTTTGAATGTTATATGACATTTATATATTCATTGTGTTAGCAGATGCAGAAAAGGAAAATATGCCTTTAAGAGTCAGTGTATAGGTGAGCCAATCACAGACAGCCTCACACTGTACAGAGCCTTAACCAATCCTATTGTGCCTATTGGGCGCAAACACAACACCGAAATACACTAGCAAAGGGAGGATGACCGCCTTCACCACCACCAACTTCCCAGTCAAAGATAAGTTCCTCAGCCTCCACAGACCCAATTTCTTTCCAATCCTCCCCACTCCCTCCTCAGCGTTCCTTTGGCAATTCAGATTCCGTGAAAAATGTACCCCCAGCACTTTTATCCGCTCCACTTCCTCCACTTTCCCACCTCTCACATCACAAGACCCCCTCAGTGCACACACTCTGCTCTTCTCCCAGTTAACTCTTAGTCCTGACACGCTCCCAAAAATGCTTAACAGCAACTCCGCCCTTAACAAATCCCTTCTGCCACTACATACAAACGCCGTGTCATCCATGTAACACAATATTTTGGCATACTCCTTGTCGCAACCAGGCACAAACAGGCCCGTAAACACCTTGTCCTTCTGTACCTGACACAGCAAGGGCTCCATCACACAAATAAATAATAACGGGGACAGGGGGCATCCCTGCCTCACTCCAGACCCTATCCTCACAGAATCAGTCAAGTTACCATTTACTAGAACCCTACTACTTATTCCCCTGTACAGGCATTCCACCATCTCCACAAACTCCTTAGGCATCCCCATCTTCTTCAACACTATAAACAAGAACTGGTGGGACACTAAATCATATGCTTTTTCTAGATCGAATCCTGCAACTGCCATCGGTGTATTGTTGCACTGCGCATAATATACAAGATCCCTTAACAATATCAAATTGTCGGTAATCCGTCTACCCGGGACAGCGCACACCTGCCTATCCCCCACCACCTTGTCAATAACCACACTCATCCTGCTGGCCAGCAATTTCGCCAAAAGTTTATAGTCACAATTCAAGAGAGTTATTGGCCGCCAATTGTTAACCTCCCTGGGATCTCCCTTCCTTTTGAACAGTAGCGTGATCACCCCTTCCTTCATGGACCGTGACAATCTTTTCCTTGCCATACAGTACTGTAACATCTCACATACATGTCTCTTCAACACATTCGAGAATCTCAAATAAAACTCCACTGGAAGCCCATCTCCTCCCGGCGTCTTGTTTTTTTGCATCCTCTTTAGGGTATCCTCCACCTCCCTTTCCACTATCGGGTCCACCAACATCTCTCCATCCTCCTTTCCCAGTTCTCCCTCCAACACCTCACAATATTCCTCCATTTCTATTCCAGGGACACCACCTTTCCCCCTATATAGCTCACCATAAAAATTCTTTATCGCCTCTTCCATCCTCCTGCCCTTCACTTCCTCCTCTCCATCCATCACAGACACAAAAACCTTTTTAGATTCAAAGGCCTTCTTAAAGAAGAAACGGGAGCAGCCTTCACCCTCCTCCATCTCTTCTACTTTTGCCCTGTACACAATCCTTTCCCTCCGCTCTTTCAAAAACCTATTCCTCACCTCACGTGCCTCCTTCAACTCCTCCTCCACCTCCAACCCCATCCTCTTACACTGAAAAAGAAAGTGCAATTTGGCCAGGATTCTCTCCTCCTCCTCTTTTTTCCTCCTAGCCTTTTCCTTCCCCCTCCTCATGAAGAAGGCCCCAATGCGCCTCTTGACCCAATCCCACCATACCAGCACGTCCTCAAACTCCTGCTTTCGGAACACAAGACTTTCAAAGAAGGCCTCAAAACGTTTACACACATCCTTCTCCTCTAACATAGCACAATTGAGCTTCCATACGCCTCTGCCAAAGCTCACCCCACCTTCCAGATCAAAGGAACCCAATATCAAGGCATGGTCTGAAAAAAGCACAGGATCTGTCTCATATCCCACCACCTCCATCATTGCCGAGCCAAGAATAAAGTCAATTCTAGACCTCACAGATCCCTTATCAGAAGTGAACGTAAAGGATACATTCCCCCCCTCCACCTCCTGCGCGGCATCCTTCAAGCGAAAATCACCTATCACCTCATTCAGCAACCTAGATGATGCATCCACCCCACCCTCCTCCCTTTCACCTTGCCGCTCCTCCTTCCTCCTCACACAATTCAGATCCCCTACCACCACCGTTGGCATTCTCCCAGGCAGGCATACTTTTAGAGTTTCCAAAAACTCAATCCTCTCCCTGTCATCAACAGGAGCGTAGCAATTTATTATCCGCACTTTTTTCCCCAAAACCTCAAGAACTGCTACTTGCATTCTCCCAGGCACTACCACATCATGTGAGACACACTGCACCATATTGCTCTTTATAAGAATGCCAACTCCCTCACTCCTGGAGGCGCATACTGGAGACCACAGAGAAGCCCCCAAATCCCATTCACCCTCCGGAGCTCTCTCCACCCCACACTCCTGAAAGCAAATGACATCGGCTTTAACCTTCTTTAGGCATTCAAATACCACAGCCCTCCTCCACCCTGAACGTATACTTCTTACATTCACCGAACCAATCGTCAGAGCCATAAGTAAGTACAGACAAAGCACTACTTTCCCAGCCATCATCAATCGTTTTACTGATCCTCCATCAACTCCACATTCCCACTACCTCCACCTGCCACATTGCTATGCCTTCTCCTTGAGAATGGAGAGCTGGCGGACTCCACTTCGGAATCCCCATCACCAACACCTGTCAGACCGCCCTGACCACCCCCACCAGAGTCCTCCACCCTCGCCCTTTTGGATGAGGACGCCGGCGGCATCCTGGACCCCTCGGTGGCGGTGATCAGCCGCTGGCTGCAGTCCGGACTCTCGTCACTGTCCACGCCCACCATCCCCACCTCCTCTTCGCTCTCTGACAGTTCTCCTAGCAGAGCCGCGAATCTTCCGGGACTGTACATCCCCGCGAACAGACTCTCCACCTGCCCGACATCTTCGTCCTCCTGTGGACAAACCGGAACGGCTCCGCCTCCTCCAATGTCCCGATCTCCTCCAAGCCCGCCATCCACGTGGCACTCCGTCTCCTCTCCGGCCGCAGCTTCATCAGGGCAGACACTGACACCCCCCGCCGGCACCCCGGCAGCAGGGACAGCGGCACTTACCCCCTCCACTGCAACTTGCCGGTCAGCAGGCGCAGCCTCATCAGCCAGGAGCTCCGGGACCGGGACAGCCGGGTCTGTTACCACAGGGCCCGCACTCTCCCCCTCCTCCCGTTGCAACCTCCTCTGCCTCCGCTGCTCTTGAAATCTCCCACCTGCCCCTCTGTGCCAGTTCCCAATCCTCTCCTCCATGGCTGTTCTCCTCCTGGCATCAAAATATTCGTTGCACTGCCGCGCCAAATGTCCAACCTTCCGGCAAATGTCACATACCTTCCTCTCCCTGCAATCTTTCGCAGGATGTCCCAATTGGCCACAAAACTTGCACTTTGGGCTCCCCTCACATTCATTGCTGGTATGTCCATATACAAAGCACCTCCGGCAATAACTGGGCTGTCCGGCATAGAAAAGGAACCCTCTTTCACCCCCTACATTAAACACAGCAGGGGGTCTCCTCACACCACCCACACATCCCTAATCCTCACGGAACCGGCCAATAAATCTATATTTGCCCGACCATATACCAAACTTACCGTATTTGCCAGCGTATAAGACGACTTTTCAACCCCTGTAAATCTTCTGAAAAGTCGGGGGTCGTCTTATACGCCGGTATACGGCGAGCCGGTGTGTCAGGGCAGCACTTTTTCCAGGGGCGGTGTCCTCCAACGGACACTAAGTACAGGGGTGGGCAGAGGGGCTGCTGTACCTTACCTGGCTCCGGTCCCGGTCCCACGATGATCCGGTCCAGGAAGCGCGGCTGCTCCTTCTTTCAGTTCGGCCGCTCAATGGTCGCGCGGCCGCTCGGCTCCGCCTCCTAACCGGTGATTGGGCGCCAGCGAACACAGGCGACCAATCACTGGCGAGGAGGCGGAGCCGAATGGCCCCGCGAAAATCAAGCTGCCGAACTGAAAGAAGGAGCAGCCGCTCCTCTCCCCCACTGACACTAACGATGGGGCACTATTCCTCCTCCACACTGACACCAATGATGGGGCACTATTCTCCCCACTGACACCAATGATGGGGCACTATTCCTCCCCCACTGACACCAACGATGGGGCACTATTCTCCCCACTGACACCAATGATGGGGCACTATTCTCCCCACTGACACCAATGATGGGGCACTATTCCTCCCCCACTGACACCAACGATGGGGCACTATTCCTCCCCCACTGACACCAATGATGGGGCTTTTCTCCCCACTGATACCAATGATGGGATACTATTCTCCCCACTGACACCAATGATGGGGCACTATTCCTCCGCCACTGACACCAACCATGGGGCACTATTCCTCCTCTCCACTGACACCAACGATGGGGCACTATTCCTCCTCCCCACTGACACCAACGATGGGGCACTATTCCTCCCCCATTGACACCAATGATGGGGCACTATTCCTCCCCCACTGACACCAACCATGGGGCACTATTCCTCCTCCCCACTGACACCAACGATGGGGCACTATTCCTCCCACTGACTAATGATGGGGCACTATTCCTCCCACTGATACCAATGATGGGGTGCTATTACTCCCACTGACACCACTGATGGGGCATGATTCCTCCCACTGATACAAATGATGGGGCACTATTCCTTCCACTGACACCAATGATGAGGCGCTGTTCCTCACACTGACACCAATGATGGGGCACTATTCCTCCCACTGACACTAATGATGGGGCACTATTTCATCCACTGACACCAATGATGGGGCACTATTCCTCCCACTGACACTAATGATGGGACAATATTCCTCACACACTGACACTACTGATGGGGCACCATTAGTGTCAGTGGGAGGAGTAGTGCCTCATCATTGGTATCAGTGGGAGGAATCATGCCCCATCATTGGTGTCAGTGGGAGGAATAGCACCCCATCATTGGAATACCATACTGAAATAGCATACCATATTGAAATCAAATCTGATGTTTTTTCATTTTTATTTGGTGTGCGTTGGAAGAGGGGTAGTCTTATACGGCGAGTATAGCTCAAACCCTATATTTTAACAGGAAAAGTAGGGGGTCGTCTTATACGCCCAGTCGTCTTATACGCCGGCAAATACGGTATTCAGCACCCTAGTTCCTCCTCTCAATTCTTCACAATATGTCTGCAGAAAAGCTCTCACCAAATTTAAGTCCGCAAACGGGTTATATAAATGCACGATGATAACTTTTTCCTCCTGCATAAAGAGGGGTACCACTTCAAAATTGGCCACAATCTCCTCTTCAGAACTTGGGGCTTTCTCATATACATTCCAACACACCGAAGAGGAGACAAATGTAACGTCATAAACCCCCTGCTGGGGAAAGTCCTGCAAGCACAAAATGTCTCTTACCCGAACATTCAGGGCTTCAGTCAAAAGATCCACAACAACCGCTCTTAAATCCACCTCCTCCTTCCTTTCCGGCTTCACCACGAACCGTATAGAGTTGCGAAGTCCCCTGTTCGCCATGTTTGCAGCACAAAAACCTGCCTTGCCTCCTCCGTGCACCGAAGGAGCACCCCACAAGGGGGGCCCCCCAGCAGCTCTTCCCACACGCAATCAACAATAGTTGACCGAGCCAAAAAAGGCCGAGAAGCAATCTGGTTTTTTTTTTGTTTTTTGTTTTTTGTTTTTTTTTTTTTCGCCGTCAGACTGAATCATAAACCCAGGCTGTACACAACCAACCATCAGTTTATGTTCCTTGCATCATACTGGCGAAGGAAGTATCAAAAAACACACAATTAAAATATTATACATTACATCCAAACCCCTCCCCCCTACCTTCCACCCATCCACATCCCACAACCTATCGGCCTCCTCCTTACCCAACCTCCTCCTTTCCAAGGCTAACATATACCACAACTTTGCACCACACCACCTCACACATTCTTCCTCTGTTAACACCACCTTCTTCCTGTACAGAATGCACCTCGCATCCCACACCACTTCTTTTACAACTGCAGAGATGACATGCATTTTCTTCCTCACCTCCTCATTACCCTCCGCCAACCCCAATACTCCGGACTCAAAAGACACTCTATCAATTCCCACCACTCTCTGCATGAATCCTTCCAAACGCCTCCACACTTCCTTGGCAAAGTCACACTCCCAAAATACGTGCCTAGTTGTTTCACACCCTCCACATCCTTCCCTCGGGCACCTCTCACTTCTCACCAAATCCCTCCTTTTCAGGAAAGCGCACGTAGTCAGACAATTGTGTAATGCAGACCAAGCTATCTCCTTCTGCCTATTAGTCACTCCCAAGATCCCCAAATTCCTCCAACACTTTTCTGCATACCTGGATTTCAATCCACGTATGTTCGCTACCACCTTCCTTCTCCTTAGCCACTTCCACACCATCTTTCTTCAGGGCACCCAACCCCAACTCCCTCAAACCATTCTGGTCATAGAACGCCTTCATGCCTATATAATATGCCGGTGACACCAAGGACCATGGCTTTCTCGGATCCTTCTCGCACCAACCCCACGTTATCACAGGCCATCCAATCAAGAACCTCATGAGGCTTGCAACCTTCCCTCCTCCCATGAAAGCTTTACAATGTGCCATCCACCACTGCACCTTTAAGAACAGGTCAATATTTGGAAATCCGTAACCTCCCATTCGCTCCGACTTCATTACAGTTTCCCTTGCCACTCTCTCCATTTTAGAGCCCCAGAAAAATATAAACAGGCTCCTCGTCACCCGCTGGGTAAGTCGTTCATTAAGACCAAAAACAACACTAAAATACACCAATAGTGGCAAAATCACAGCTTTCACAATCAAGGTTTTCCCGGACAACGTCAAGTTCCTCAGTTTCCACAAAGTCAACTTTCTTTCCATCCTTTCCACACCTTCCTCCGCATATTTTTGGCATGTCAAACTCCTGGTATAAGCCACCCCCAGCACCCTAATACTTTCCACCT
The DNA here is from genome assembly GCF_062004578.1 of Staurois parvus. NCBI lineage: Eukaryota > Metazoa > Chordata > Amphibia > Anura > Ranidae > Staurois > Staurois parvus. Next base: position 4,731,473 of record NW_028318510.1, read on the forward strand.
CCTCCACCTTACACCCTGACAGGTCACAGGATCCACTCAACACACAGGCTTTGCTTTTCCCCCAATTAACTCTGAAACTGGATACACTACAAAAAATACTGAGCAGGAGTTCTGCTCTCTGTACGTCCCTTTTGGAGCTACACAAGAAAACCGCATCATCCATGTAGCACAATATTTTTGCATTTTCCCCATTATTCCCGGGCACAAACAATCCTCTAAAAGCTTTGTCTTTCTCCACATGCCTCAATAATGGTTCCATAACGCATATGAATACGACTGGGGACAACGGGCAACCTTGTCTCACCCCAGACCTGATCCACACTGGATCCGTCAGGTTCCCATTAACCAACACTCTGCTACTGATACCCTTATATAGACACCTCACCATATCGACAAATTCCGTCGGCATCCCCATGCTCCTTAGTACTGTGAACAAGAATGAGTGGGACACCCGGTCGTAGGCTTTCTCCAAGTCGAAGCCAGCAACTGCAAAAGGCATGTTATTACTCTGTGCATAGTAAGCCAAATCCCTAAGAAAGATCAAATTATCGGAGCCCCGTCTCCCTGGGACCGCACATGTCTGCCCCTCCCCTACCACCTTCTCGATCACCTCCCGCATCCTATTCGCGAGCAGCTTCGCCAATACTTTATAATCAGCATTTAAAAGCGTAATTGGCCGCCAATTTGGTATTTCCTTCGGGTCCCCCTTCTTTTTATAAAGCAAGGTGATCACCCCCTTTTTCATCGAGCTTTATAGCCTCTTGTTCTCCATACAAAATTTCATAACCGCAACCACATGTACTTTCAGAATACCCCAAAATTTAACATAGAATTCAACTGGTAGCCCATCCTCCCCTGGCGTCTTATTCCTCTTCATCCCCCTTAACGTATCCTCCACCTCCTTCCCAGTCACGGGATCCATCAACATAGCACCATCTTCTTTCCCCATCCCACCATTCAGAATCTCGCAATACTCTACTTGCTCATTCTCCAACATTCCCCCTCCTCCTCCATATAAGTCACCATAAAAGTTTTTCACCGCCTCCTCCATCCTTCTACCTTGCAACTCCTCCTCCCCTTCCAACACTGCGTGCATCACCTTTTTTGGCCCAAAAGCTTTTTTGAAAAAAAACCGGGAGCATTTTTCCCCCTCCTCCATTTCCTCCACCTTTGCATTGAATACAATCCTCTCACCCCTCTTTTTCAAAAACTGATTCCGCTCAGTCCTCACCTCCCTAATCTCCTCCTCCACGTCCAATCCCATACGTTTACATTTAAACAAAAAACTCAACTGTGACAGAATCCTCCTCTCCTCTTCTCTCCTCCTCCTGGCTCCTGATTTTCCTTCCTTCTTAAAAAACACCCCTATGCAGGTTTTCGCCCAGTCCCACCACCTCAACACATTATCAAACTCCGGCTTCCGGAGAACCAAGCTCTCAAAATACTCCTCAAACCTCGCACCTACCCCTTCCTCCTCTAGTGTGGCGCAATTCAGTTTCCACATCCCTTTTCCAAACCGCACTCCCCCCTCCAACTCAAAAGATCCCACTATCAAACAATGATCAGAAAAAGTCACCTGTTCCACCCTGTAATCCTTCATCTTCATCCAAGGAGAACAGAAAATTAAATCAATTCTGGACCTAACAGATCCAGTGTCTGAGTTGAAGGTGAAAGAAACGTTCTCCCCCTCCACCTCCCGTGCCACATCTCGCAATCCAAAATCACCAATCACCTCATTAAGCATTCTGGATGACCTATCCACACCACCCTCCTCTCTCACTCCTTGCCTGTCCTCCTTCCGCCTCACACAGTTAAAGTCCCCCGCTAGTATGGTAGGCAGTCTCCCCGGCAAAACAAGCTTTAGGGTCTCCAAGAAATCACATCTTTCTTTCCTATCGGCAGGTGCATAGCAATTTATAAGCCGCACTTCCTCCCCTCCAATCTCCAACACCGCCATCTGCATCCTCCCCGGCACCACCACCTCATGCGACACACAACGCACATTTGCACCCCTCACCAGAATACCCACTCCCTCACTCCTTGTTGCACATAACGGAGCCCACAAAGATATCCCCATCTTCCAATCCGCCTCTGGGGCTCTCTCCACCCCGCACTCCTGCACACAAATTATATCAGCCTGCAGAGTCTTCAAAAAATCAAATACTGCTGCCCTCCGCCACCCAGAACAAATACTCCTTACATTAATGGTGCACACCACAAAGGCCATAAGGAGGTACCAAAGAATCCTTATTCTGTAAGCCATTACTTCTAACTAGAGATGAGCGAATCGAACCTGGCGAAGTGGAATTCGTTTCGAATATTAGGAAAAATTCGATTCGCGTCGAATCCGAATATTAGCAAACTTCGGATGCACGAATCGAATTTTCGCCGATCGGCCGATTTTCATCCCTTCTACAGCCGGCAAAAAGTGTCCCTGCAGAGAGCTCCGCTATTTCTGACAGTTCTCTGACAGTTCCTTCACATTTACAGCGGTTGAAACATTGTATCTATTTGTTTCCATTTAGGATACAGATGTTTTTATTCGGAAACAAATAGATACAATGTTTCAACCGCTGTAAATGTGAAGGAACTGTCAGAGAACTGTCAGAAATAGCGGAGCTCTCTGCAGATACACTTTTTGCTGGACTAGAATTCTTCTTATTTTCATCCTACTTATTCTTCTTCTTCTTCTTCATCCTCATCCTCTTCTTCTTCTTCTTCTTCTTCTTCTTCATCCTCATCCTCTTCTTCTTCTTCTTCATCCTCATCCTCTTCTTCTTCTTCATCCTCATCCTCTTCTTCATCCTCATCCTCTTCTTCTTCATCCTCATCCTCTTCTTCTTCTTCATCCTCATTCTCCTCTTCTTCTTCTTCTTCTTCATCATCATCCTCATCCTCTGGGTAAAAAAAAAAATCATGGAATTGAACGTATTTTGGTGGAAAAAAATGGGTAAAAAAAAAATAAATCATGGAATTGAACGTATTTTGGTGGAAAAAATGGGTAAAAAAAAAAAATCATGGAATTGAACGTATTTTGGTGGAAAAAAATGGGTAAAAAAAAAATCATGGAATTGAACGTATTTTGGTGGAAAAAAATGGGTAAAAAAAAATAATCATGGAATTGAACGTATTTTGGTGGAAAAAAAATGGGTAAAAAAAAAAAATCATGGAATTGAACGTATTTTGGTGGAAAAAAATGGGTAAAAAAAAAATAAATCATGGAATTGAACGTATTTTGGTGGAAAAAAATGGGTAACGCTTGGTCCCATTTTTGTGGTGTGATCCTTGCGCGGGGGCCGGGGAGGATTGGCATGGCCCATGCGCAAGGATGACAGGTTAAAAATAGCCAGGGCAGGAAGGGGGTAAAAGTGCCCTGTATGTAAGCGGTTAAAATAGTTGATAATAAGGGTAAAAAAAATCATGGAATTGAACATATTTTGGTGGAAAAAAATGGGTAAAAAAAAAACAAAATCATGGAATTGAACGTATTTTGGTGGAAAAAAATGGGTAACGCTTGGTCCCATTTTTGTGGTGTGATCCTTGCGCGTGGGCCGGGGAGGATTGGCACGGCCCATGCGCAAGGATGACAGGTCAAAAAAAAAATGTGTGTGAGAGCGTTCCATATTTTCTCTGTACCTCTGGTGGTACGCGCCCTGCCTGCAGCAGGACAAGCCATGGGAGAGCCTGAACGCTATTTAAGCCGCCTAAGATGTGCGAACATCAGGTGATGGAGAGCTATGAATTTCCAAGTTGTGAGCTATTTATGCCAAACTAAATTTATGATTTGTAATAATGCTTTTTGGCTAGTGATAAATGTGATAAATGTGATAAATAATGTCTGTCAGTTGAAAAGTTTTGATTTTACGCAAGAAAATAAGGAGCATAGAGACTATTGTTAAGCAGGGCACTGCATGCAAATGAGCAGCTCTGCCAGGAGGCATTGTGGGAAGGCAGGCCATGCCCACCATGCGTTGCTGGGCCCAGAACCCAGAGGTCGTGGGATCGAAAAACCATCCTCTGCTAGGCGGACATTTTTTTTATTTGTATTTTCTCATAATTAATAACGAAACATTTTAGTCCATTCCTTTTGTTTTTTGCTATATTATTTTCAACTCACTTTGATTTATTTATGTATTTATTTGGTTTTAAAAATGATGCCTGCACCATCTATACACCTAGGGAAGCCTACTGAAATGGGTGGTCAGTCCTATAGGTGCGCCGTGAGAACGCACACGCTGGCATGCCCCTTACACCCCGGTCACGTCAGGTGAAAAATAGCCTGGGCAGGAAGGGGGTAAAAGTGCCCTGTATGTAAGCGGTTAAAATAGTTGATAATAAGGGTAAAAAAAAAAAAAATCATGGAATTGAACGTATTTTGGTGGAAAAAAATGGGTAAAAAAAAAAATCATGAAAATGGGTAAAAAAAAAAAATCATGGAATTGAACGTATTTTGGTGGAAAAAAATGGGTAAAAAAAAAATCATGGAATTGAACGTATTTTGGTGGAAAAAAATGGGTAAAAAAAAAAATCATGGAATTGAACGTATTTTGGTGAAAAAAAATAGGTAAAAAAAAATAAATCATGGAATTGAACGTATTTTGGTGGAAAAAATGGGTAAAAAAAAAAATCATGGAATTGAACGTATTTTGGTGGAAAAAAAATGGGTAAAAAAAAAATCATGGAATTGAACGTATTTTGGTGGAAAAAAATGGGTAAAAAAAAAAAATCATGGAATTGAACGTATTTTGGTGGAAAAAAATGGGTAAAAAAAAAATCATGGAATTGAACGTATTTTGGTGGAAAAAAATGGGTAAAAAAAAAAAATCATGGAATTGAACGTATTTTGGTGGAAAAAAATGGGTAAAAAAAAAATCATGGAATTGAACGTATTTTGGTGGAAAAAAATGGGTAAAAAAAAAAATCATGGAATTGAACGTATTTTGGTGGAAAAAAATGGGTAAAAAAAAAAATCATGGAATTGAACGTATTTTGGTGAAAAAAAATGGGTAAAAAAAAATAAATCATGGAATTGAACGTATTTTGGTGGAAAAAATGGGTAAAAAAAAAAATCATGGAATTGAACGTATTTTGGTGGAAAAAAATGGGTAAAAAAAAAAAATCATGGAATTGAACGTATTTTGGTGGAAAAAAATGGGTAAAAAAAAAAATCATGGAATTGAACGTATTTTGGTGGAAAAAAATGGGTAAAAAAAAAATAAATCATGGAATTGAACGTATTTTGGTGGAAAAAAATGGGTAACGCTTGGTCCCATTTTTGTGGTGTGATCCTTGCGCGTGGGCCGGGGAGGATTGGCATGGCCCATGCGCAAGGATGACAGGTTAAAAATAGCCTGGGCAGGAAGGGGGTAAAAGTGCCCTGTATGTAAGCGGTTAAAATAGTTGATAATAAGGGTAAAAAAAATCATGGAATTGAACGTATTTTGGTGGAAAAAAATGGGTAAAAAAAAAAAATCATGGAATTGAACGTATTTTGGCGGAAAAAAATGGGTAAAAAAAAAAAAAATCATGGAATTGAACGTATTTTGGTGGAAAAAAATGGGTAACGCTTGGTCCCATTTTTGTGGTGTGATCCTTGCGCGGGGGCCTGGGAGGATTGGCATGGCCCATGCGCAAGGATGACAGGTTAAAAATAGCCTGGGCAGGAAGGGGGTAAAAGTGCCCTGTATGTAAGCGGTTAAAATAGTTGATAATAAGGGTAAAAAAAATCATGGAATTGAACGTATTTTGGTGGAAAAAAATGGGTAAAAAAAAAAAATCATGGAATTGAACGTATTTTGGCGGAAAAAAATGGGTAAAAAAAAAATAAATCATGGAATTGAACGTATTTTGGTGGAAAAAAATGGGTAAAAAAAAAAAAATCATGGAATTGAACGTATTTTGGTGGAAAAAAATGGGTAACGCTTGGTCCCATTTTTGTGGTGTGATCCTTGCGCGGGGGCCTGGGAGGATTGGCATGGCCCATGCGCAAGGATGACAGGTTAAAAATAGCCTGGGCAGGAAGGGGGTAAAAGTGCCCTGTATGTAAGCGGTTAAAATAGTTGATAATAAGGGTAAAAAAAATCATGGAATTGAACATATTTTGGTGGAAAAAAATGGCTAAAAAAAAAAAAAAATCATGGAATTGAACGTATTTTGGTGGAAAAAAATGGGTAACGCTTGGTCCCATTTTTGTGGTGTGATCCTTGCGCGTGGGCCGGGGAGGATTGGCACGGCCCATGCGCAAGGATGACAGGTCAAAAAAAAAATGTGTGTGAGAGCGTTCCATATTTTCTCTGTACCTCTGGTGGTACGCGCCCTGCCTGCAGCAGGACAAGCCATGGGAGAGCCTGAACGCTATTTAAGCCGCCTAAGATGTGCGAACATCAGGTGATGGAGAGCTATGAATTTCCAAGTTGTGAGCTATTTATGCCAAACTAAATTTATGATTTGTAATAATGCTTTTTGGCTAGTGATAAATGTGATAAATGTGATAAATAATGTCTGTCAGTTGAAAAGTTTTGATTTTACGCAAGAAAATAAGGAGCATAGAGACTATTGTTAAGCAGGGCACTGCATGCAAATGAGCAGCTCTGCCAGGAGGCATTGTGGGAAGGCAGGCCATGCCCACCATGCGTTGCTGGGCCCAGAACCCAGAGGTCGTGGGATCGAAAAACCATCCTCTGCTAGGCGGACATTTTTTTTATTTGTATTTTCTCATAATTAATAACGAAACATTTTAGTCCATTCCTTTTGTTTTTTGCTATATTATTTTCAACTCACTTTGATTTATTTATGTATTTATTTGGTTTTAAAAATGATGCCTGCACCATCTATACACCTAGGGAAGCCTACTGAAATGGGTGGTCAGTCCTATAGGTGCGCCGTGAGAACGCACACGCTGGCATGCCCCTTACACCCCGGTCACGTCAGGTGAAAAATAGCCTGGGCAGGAAGGGGGTAAAAGTGCCCTGTATGTAAGCGGTTAAAATAGTTGATAATAAGGGTAAAAAAAAAAAAAATCATGGAATTGAACGTATTTTGGTGGAAAAAAATGGGTAAAAAAAAAAATCATGAAAATGGGTAAAAAAAAAAAATCATGGAATTGAACGTATTTTGGTGGAAAAAAATGGGTAAAAAAAAAATCATGGAATTGAACGTATTTTGGTGGAAAAAAATGGGTAAAAAAAAAAATCATGGAATTGAACGTATTTTGGTGAAAAAAAATAGGTAAAAAAAAATAAATCATGGAATTGAACGTATTTTGGTGGAAAAAATGGGTAAAAAAAAAAATCATGGAATTGAACGTATTTTGGTGGAAAAAAAATGGGTAAAAAAAAAATCATGGAATTGAACGTATTTTGGTGGAAAAAAATGGGTAAAAAAAAAAAATCATGGAATTGAACGTATTTTGGTGGAAAAAAATGGGTAAAAAAAAAATCATGGAATTGAACGTATTTTGGTGGAAAAAAATGGGTAAAAAAAAAAAATCATGGAATTGAACGTATTTTGGTGGAAAAAAATGGGTAAAAAAAAAATCATGGAATTGAACGTATTTTGGTGGAAAAAAATGGGTAAAAAAAAAAATCATGGAATTGAACGTATTTTGGTGGAAAAAAATGGGTAAAAAAAAAAATCATGGAATTGAACGTATTTTGGTGAAAAAAAATGGGTAAAAAAAAATAAATCATGGAATTGAACGTATTTTGGTGGAAAAAATGGGTAAAAAAAAAAATCATGGAATTGAACGTATTTTGGTGGAAAAAAATGGGTAAAAAAAAAAAATCATGGAATTGAACGTATTTTGGTGGAAAAAAATGGGTAAAAAAAAAAATCATGGAATTGAACGTATTTTGGTGGAAAAAAATGGGTAAAAAAAAAATAAATCATGGAATTGAACGTATTTTGGTGGAAAAAAATGGGTAACGCTTGGTCCCATTTTTGTGGTGTGATCCTTGCGCGTGGGCCGGGGAGGATTGGCATGGCCCATGCGCAAGGATGACAGGTTAAAAATAGCCTGGGCAGGAAGGGGGTAAAAGTGCCCTGTATGTAAGCGGTTAAAATAGTTGATAATAAGGGTAAAAAAAATCATGGAATTGAACGTATTTTGGTGGAAAAAAATGGGTAAAAAAAAAAAATCATGGAATTGAACGTATTTTGGCGGAAAAAAATGGGTAAAAAAAAAAAAATCATGGAATTGAACGTATTTTGGTGGAAAAAAATGGGTAACGCTTGGTCCCATTTTTGTGGTGTGATCCTTGCGCGGGGGCCTGGGAGGATTGGCATGGCCCATGCGCAAGGATGACAGGTTAAAAATAGCCTGGGCAGGAAGGGGGTAAAAGTGCCCTGTATGTAAGCGGTTAAAATAGTTGATAATAAGGGTAAAAAAAATCATGGAATTGAACGTATTTTGGTGGAAAAAAATGGGTAAAAAAAAAAAATCATGGAATTGAACGTATTTTGGCGGAAAAAAATGGGTAAAAAAAAAATAAATCATGGAATTGAACGTATTTTGGTGGAAAAAAATGGGTAAAAAAAAAAAAATCATGGAATTGAACGTATTTTGGTGGAAAAAAATGGGTAACGCTTGGTCCCATTTTTGTGGTGTGATCCTTGCGCGGGGGCCTGGGAGGATTGGCATGGCCCATGCGCAAGGATGACAGGTTAAAAATAGCCTGGGCAGGAAGGGGGTAAAAGTGCCCTGTATGTAAGCGGTTAAAATAGTTGATAATAAGGGTAAAAAAAATCATGGAATTGAACATATTTTGGTGGAAAAAAATGGCTAAAAAAAAAAAAAAATCATGGAATTGAACGTATTTTGGTGGAAAAAAATGGGTAACGCTTGGTCCCATTTTTGTGGTGTGATCCTTGCGCGTGGGCCGGGGAGGATTGGCACGGCCCATGCGCAAGGATGACAGGTCAAAAAAAAAATGTGTGTGAGAGCGTTCCATATTTTCTCTGTACCTCTGGTGGTACGCGCCCTGCCTGCAGCAGGACAAGCCATGGGAGAGCCTGAACGCTATTTAAGCCGCCTAAGATGTGCGAACATCAGGTGATGGAGAGCTATGAATTTCCAAGTTGTGAGCTATTTATGCCAAACTAAGTTTATGAATTGTAATAATGCTTTTTGGCTAGTGATAAATGTGATAAATGTGATAAATAATGTCTGTCAGTTGAAAAGTTTTGATTTTACGCAAGAAAATAAGGAGCATAGAGACTATTGTTAAGCAGGGCACTGCATGCAAATGAGCAGCTCTGCCAGGAGGCATTGTGGGAAGGCAGGCCATGCCCACCATGCGTTGCTGGGCCCAGAACCCAGAGGTCGTGGGATCGAAAAACCATCCTCTGCTAGGCGGACATTTTTTTTATTTGTATTTTCTCATAATTAATAACGAAACATTTTAGTCCATTCCTTTTGTTTTTTGCTATATTATTTTCAACTCACTTTGATTTATTTATGTATTTATTTGGTTTTAAAAATGATGCCTGCACCATCTATACACCTAGGGAAGCCTACTGAAATGGGTGGTCAGTCCTATAGGTGCGCCGTGAGAACGCACACGCTGGCATGCCCCTTACACCCCGGTCACGTCAGGTGAAAAATAGCCTGGGCAGGAAGGGGGTAAAAGTGCCCTGTATGTAAGCGGTTAAAATAGTTGATAATAAGGGTAAAAAAAAAAAAAATCATGGAATTGAACGTATTTTGGTGGAAAAAAATGGGTAAAAAAAAAAATCATGAAAATGGGTAAAAAAAAAAAATCATGGAATTGAACGTATTTTGGTGGAAAAAAATGGGTAAAAAAAAAATCATGGAATTGAACGTATTTTGGTGGAAAAAAATGGGTAAAAAAAAAAATCATGGAATTGAACGTATTTTGGTGAAAAAAAATAGGTAAAAAAAAATAAATCATGGAATTGAACGTATTTTGGTGGAAAAAATGGGTAAAAAAAAAAATCATGGAATTGAACGTATTTTGGTGGAAAAAAAATGGGTAAAAAAAAAATCATGGAATTGAACGTATTTTGGTGGAAAAAAATGGGTAAAAAAAAAAAATCATGGAATTGAACGTATTTTGGTGGAAAAAAATGGGTAAAAAAAAAATCATGGAATTGAACGTATTTTGGTGGAAAAAAATGGGTAAAAAAAAAAATCATGGAATTGAACGTATTTTGGTGGAAAAAAATGGGTAAAAAAAAAAATCATGGAATTGAACGTATTTTGGTGAAAAAAAATGGGTAAAAAAAAATAAATCATGGAATTGAACGTATTTTGGTGGAAAAAATGGGTAAAAAAAAAAATCATGGAATTGAACGTATTTTGGTGGAAAAAAAATGGGTAAAAAAAAAATCATGGAATTGAACGTATTTTGGTGGAAAAAAATGGGTAAAAAAAAAAAATCATGGAATTGAACGTATTTTGGTGGAAAAAAATGGGTAAAAAAAAAAATCATGGAATTGAACGTATTTTGGTGGAAAAAAATGGGTAAAAAAAAAATAAATCATGGAATTGAACGTATTTTGGTGGAAAAAAATGGGTAACGCTTGGTCCCATTTTTGTGGTGTGATCCTTGCGCGGGGGCCGGGGAGGATTGGCATGGCCCATGCGCAAGGATGACAGGTTAAAAATAGCCTGGGCAGGAAGGGGGTAAAAGTGCCCTGTATGTAAGCGGTTAAAATAGTTGATAATAAGGGTAAAAAAAATCATGGAATTGAACATATTTTGGTGGAAAAAAATGGCTAAAAAAAAAAAAAAATCATGGAATTGAACGTATTTTGGTGGAAAAAAATGGGTAACGCTTGGTCCCATTTTTGTGGTGTGATCCTTGCGCGTGGGCCGGGGAGGATTGGCACGGCCCATGCGCAAGGATGACAGGTCAAAAAAAAAATGTGTGTGAGAGCGTTCCATATTTTCTCTGTACCTCTGGTGGTACGCGCCCTGCCTGCAGCAGGACAAGCCATGGGAGAGCCTGAACGCTATTTAAGCCGCCTAAGATGTGCGAACATCAGGTGATGGAGAGCTATGAATTTCCAAGTTGTGAGCTATTTATGCCAAACTAAGTTTATGAATTGTAATAATGCTTTTTGGCTAGTGATAAATGTGATAAATGTGATAAATAATGTCTGTCAGTTGAAAAGTTTTGATTTTACGCAAGAAAATAAGGAGCATAGAGACTATTGTTAAGCAGGGCACTGCATGCAAATGAGCAGCTCTGCCAGGAGGCATTGTGGGAAGGCAGGCCATGCCCACCATGCGTTGCTGGGCCCAGAACCCAGAGGTCGTGGGATCGAAAAACCATCCTCTGCTAGGCGGACATTTTTTTTATTTGTATTTTCTCATAATTAATAACGAAACATTTTAGTCCATTCCTTTTGTTTTTTGCTATATTATTTTCAACTCACTTTGATTTATTTATGTATTTATTTGGTTTTAAAAATGATGCCTGCACCATCTATACACCTAGGGAAGCCTACTGAAATGGGTGGTCAGTCCTATAGGTGCGCCGTGAGAACGCACACGCTGGCATGCCCCTTACACCCCGGTCACGTCAGGTGAAAAATAGCCTGGGCAGGAAGGGGGTAAAAGTGCCCTGTATGTAAGCGGTTAAAATAGTTGATAATAAGGGTAAAAAAAATCATGGAATTGAACGTATTTTGGTGGAAAAAAATGGGTAAAAAAAAAAAAATCATGGAATTGAACGTATTTTGGTGGAAAAAAATGGGTAACGCTTGGTCCCATTTTTGTGGTGTGATCCTTGCGCGGGGGCCGGGGAGGATTGGCATGGCCCATGCGCAAGGATGACAGGTTAAAAATAGCCTGGGCAGGAAGGGGGTAAAAGTGCCCTGTATGTAAGCGGTTAAAATAGTTGATAATAAGGGTAAAAAAAATCATGGAATTGAACGTATTTTGGTGGAAAAAAATGGGTAAAAAAAAAAAATCATGGAATTGAACGTATTTTGGCGGAAAAAAATGGGTAAAAAAAAAAAAATCATGGAATTGAACGTATTTTGGTGGAAAAAAATGGGTAACGCTTGGTCCCATTTTTGTGGTGTGATCCTTGCGCGGGGGCCTGGGAGGATTGGCATGGCCCATGCGCAAGGATGACAGGTTAAAAATAGCCTGGGCAGGAAGGGGGTAAAAGTGCCCTGTATGTAAGCGGTTAAAATAGTTGATAATAAGGGTAAAAAAAATCATGGAATTGAACGTATTTTGGTGGAAAAAAATGGGTAAAAAAAAAAAATCATGGAATTGAACGTATTTTGGCGGAAAAAAATGGGTAAAAAAAAAATAAATCATGGAATTGAACGTATTTTGGTGGAAAAAAATGGGTAAAAAAAAAAAAATCATGGAATTGAACGTATTTTGGTGGAAAAAAATGGGTAACGCTTGGTCCCATTTTTGTGGTGTGATCCTTGCGCGGGGGCCTGGGAGGATTGGCATGGCCCATGCGCAAGGATGACAGGTTAAAAATAGCCTGGGCAGGAAGGGGGTAAAAGTGCCCTGTATGTAAGCGGTTAAAATAGTTGATAATAAGGGTAAAAAAAATCATGGAATTGAACATATTTTGGTGGAAAAAAATGGCTAAAAAAAAAAAAAAATCATGGAATTGAACGTATTTTGGTGGAAAAAAATGGGTAACGCTTGGTCCCATTTTTGTGGTGTGATCCTTGCGCGTGGGCCGGGGAGGATTGGCACGGCCCATGCGCAAGGATGACAGGTCAAAAAAAAAATGTGTGTGAGAGCGTTCCATATTTTCTCTGTACCTCTGGTGGTACGCGCCCTGCCTGCAGCAGGACAAGCCATGGGAGAGCCTGAACGCTATTTAAGCCGCCTAAGATGTGCGAACATCAGGTGATGGAGAGCTATGAATTTCCAAGTTGTGAGCTATTTATGCCAAACTAAGTTTATGAATTGTAATAATGCTTTTTGGCTAGTGATAAATGTGATAAATGTGATAAATAATGTCTGTCAGTTGAAAAGTTTTGATTTTACGCAAGAAAATAAGGAGCATAGAGACTATTGTTAAGCAGGGCACTGCATGCAAATGAGCAGCTCTGCCAGGAGGCATTGTGGGAAGGCAGGCCATGCCCACCATGCGTTGCTGGGCCCAGAACCCAGAGGTCGTGGGATCGAAAAACCATCCTCTGCTAGGCGGACATTTTTTTTATTTGTATTTTCTCATAATTAATAACGAAACATTTTAGTCCATTCCTTTTGTTTTTTGCTATATTATTTTCAACTCACTTTGATTTATTTATGTATTTATTTGGTTTTAAAAATGATGCCTGCACCATCTATACACCTAGGGAAGCCTACTGAAATGGGTGGTCAGTCCTATAGGTGCGCCGTGAGAACGCACACGCTGGCATGCCCCTTACACCCCGGTCACGTCAGGTGAAAAATAGCCTGGGCAGGAAGGGGGTAAAAGTGCCCTGTATGTAAGCGGTTAAAATAGTTGATAATAAGGGTAAAAAAAAAAAAAATCATGGAATTGAACGTATTTTGGTGGAAAAAAAATGGGTAAAAAAAAAAATCATGAAAATGGGTAAAAAAAAAAAATCATGGAATTGAACGTATTTTGGTGGAAAAAAATGGGTAAAAAAAAAATCATGGAATTGAACGTATTTTGGTGGAAAAAAATGGGTAAAAAAAAAAATCATGGAATTGAACGTATTTTGGTGAAAAAAAATAGGTAAAAAAAAATAAATCATGGAATTGAACGTATTTTGGTGGAAAAAATGGGTAAAAAAAAAAATCATGGAATTGAACGTATTTTGGTGGAAAAAAAATGGGTAAAAAAAAAATCATGGAATTGAACGTATTTTGGTGGAAAAAAATGGGTAAAAAAAAAAAATCATGGAATTGAACGTATTTTGGTGGAAAAAAATGGGTAAAAAAAAAATCATGGAATTGAACGTATTTTGGTGGAAAAAAATGGGTAAAAAAAAAAATCATGGAATTGAACGTATTTTGGTGGAAAAAAATGGGTAAAAAAAAAAATCATGGAATTGAACGTATTTTGGTGAAAAAAAATGGGTAAAAAAAAATAAATCATGGAATTGAACGTATTTTGGTGGAAAAAATGGGTAAAAAAAAAAATCATGGAATTGAACGTATTTTGGTGGAAAAAAAATGGGTAAAAAAAAAATCATGGAATTGAACGTATTTTGGTGGAAAAAAATGGGTAAAAAAAAAAAATCATGGAATTGAACGTATTTTGGTGGAAAAAAATGGGTAAAAAAAAAAATCATGGAATTGAACGTATTTTGGTGGAAAAAAATGGGTAAAAAAAAAATAAATCATGGAATTGAACGTATTTTGGTGGAAAAAAATGGGTAACGCTTGGTCCCATTTTTGTGGTGTGATCCTTGCGCGGGGGCCGGGGAGGATTGGCATGGCCCATGCGCAAGGATGACAGGTTAAAAATAGCCTGGGCAGGAAGGGGGTAAAAGTGCCCTGTATGTAAGCGGTTAAAATAGTTGATAATAAGGGTAAAAAAAATCATGGAATTGAACATATTTTGGTGGAAAAAAATGGCTAAAAAAAAAAAAAAATCATGGAATTGAACGTATTTTGGTGGAAAAAAATGGGTAACGCTTGGTCCCATTTTTGTGGTGTGATCCTTGCGCGTGGGCCGGGGAGGATTGGCACGGCCCATGCGCAAGGATGACAGGTCAAAAAAAAAATGTGTGTGAGAGCGTTCCATATTTTCTCTGTACCTCTGGTGGTACGCGCCCTGCCTGCAGCAGGACAAGCCATGGGAGAGCCTGAACGCTATTTAAGCCGCCTAAGATGTGCGAACATCAGGTGATGGAGAGCTATGAATTTCCAAGTTGTGAGCTATTTATGCCAAACTAAGTTTATGAATTGTAATAATGCTTTTTGGCTAGTGATAAATGTGATAAATGTGATAAATAATGTCTGTCAGTTGAAAAGTTTTGATTTTACGCAAGAAAATAAGGAGCATAGAGACTATTGTTAAGCAGGGCACTGCATGCAAATGAGCAGCTCTGCCAGGAGGCATTGTGGGAAGGCAGGCCATGCCCACCATGCGTTGCTGGGCCCAGAACCCAGAGGTCGTGGGATCGAAAAACCATCCTCTGCTAGGCGGACATTTTTTTTATTTGTATTTTCTCATAATTAATAACGAAACATTTTAGTCCATTCCTTTTGTTTTTTGCTATATTATTTTCAACTCACTTTGATTTATTTATGTATTTATTTGGTTTTAAAAATGATGCCTGCACCATCTATACACCTAGGGAAGCCTACTGAAATGGGTGGTCAGTCCTATAGGTGCGCCGTGAGAACGCACACGCTGGCATGCCCCTTACACCCCGGTCACGTCAGGTGAAAAATAGCCTGGGCAGGAAGGGGGTAAAAGTGCCCTGTATGTAAGCGGTTAAAATAGTTGATAATAAGGGTAAAAAAAAAAAAATCATGGAATTGAACGTATTTTGGTGGAAAAAAATGGGTAAAAAAAAAAATCATGAAAATGGGTAAAAAAAAACAAACATGGAATTGAACGTATTTTGGTGGAAAAAAATGGGTAAAAAAAAAATCATGGAATTGAACGTATTTTGGTGGAAAAAAATGGGTAAAAAAAAAAATCATGGAATTGAACGTATTTTGGTGAAAAAAAATAGGTAAAAAAAAATAAATCATGGAATTGAACGTATTTTGGTGGAAAAAATGGGTAAAAAAAAAAATCATGGAATTGAACGTATTTTGGTGGAAAAAAAATGGGTAAAAAAAAAATCATGGAATTGAACGTATTTTGGTGGAAAAAAATGGGTAAAAAAAAAAAATCATGGAATTGAACGTATTTTGGTGGAAAAAAATGGGTAAAAAAAAAATCATGGAATTGAACGTATTTTGGTGGAAAAAAATGGGTAAAAAAAAAAATCATGGAATTGAACGTATTTTGGTGGAAAAAAATGGGTAAAAAAAAAAATCATGGAATTGAACGTATTTTGGTGAAAAAAAATGGGTAAAAAAAAATAAATCATGGAATTGAACGTATTTTGGTGGAAAAAATGGGTAAAAAAAAAAATCATGGAATTGAACGTATTTTGGTGGAAAAAAAATGGGTAAAAAAAAAATCATGGAATTGAACGTATTTTGGTGGAAAAAAATGGGTAAAAAAAAAAAATCATGGAATTGAACGTATTTTGGTGGAAAAAAATGGGTAAAAAAAAAAATCATGGAATTGAACGTATTTTGGTGGAAAAAAATGGGTAAAAAAAAAATAAATCATGGAATTGAACGTATTTTGGTGGAAAAAAATGGGTAACGCTTGGTCCCATTTTTGTGGTGTGATCCTTGCGCGGGGGCCGGGGAGGATTGGCATGGCCCATGCGCAAGGATGACAGGTTAAAAATAGCCTGGGCAGGAAGGGGGTAAAAGTGCCCTGTATGTAAGCGGTTAAAATAGTTGATAATAAGGGTAAAAAAAATCATGGAATTGAACATATTTTGGTGGAAAAAAATGGCTAAAAAAAAAAAAAAATCATGGAATTGAACGTATTTTGGTGGAAAAAAATGGGTAACGCTTGGTCCCATTTTTGTGGTGTGATCCTTGCGCGTGGGCCGGGGAGGATTGGCACGGCCCATGCGCAAGGATGACAGGTCAAAAAAAAAATGTGTGTGAGAGCGTTCCATATTTTCTCTGTACCTCTGGTGGTACGCGCCCTGCCTGCAGCAGGACAAGCCATGGGAGAGCCTGAACGCTATTTAAGCCGCCTAAGATGTGCGAACATCAGGTGATGGAGAGCTATGAATTTCCAAGTTGTGAGCTATTTATGCCAAACTAAGTTTATGAATTGTAATAATGCTTTTTGGCTAGTGATAAATGTGATAAATGTGATAAATAATGTCTGTCAGTTGAAAAGTTTTGATTTTACGCAAGAAAATAAGGAGCATAGAGACTATTGTTAAGCAGGGCACTGCATGCAAATGAGCAGCTCTGCCAGGAGGCATTGTGGGAAGGCAGGCCATGCCCACCATGCGTTGCTGGGCCCAGAACCCAGAGGTCGTGGGATCGAAAAACCATCCTCTGCTAGGCGGACATTTTTTTTATTTGTATTTTCTCATAATTAATAACGAAACATTTTAGTCCATTCCTTTTGTTTTTTGCTATATTATTTTCAACTCACTTTGATTTATTTATGTATTTATTTGGTTTTAAAAATGATGCCTGCACCATCTATACACCTAGGGAAGCCTACTGAAATGGGTGGTCAGTCCTATAGGTGCGCCGTGAGAACGCACACGCTGGCATGCCCCTTACACCCCGGTCACGTCAGGTGAAAAATAGCCTGGGCAGGAAGGGGGTAAAAGTGCCCTGTATGTAAGCGGTTAAAATAGTTGATAATAAGGGTAAAAAAAATCATGGAATTGAACGTATTTTGGTGGAAAAAAATGGGTAAAAAAAAAAAAATCATGGAATTGAACGTATTTTGGTGGAAAAAAATGGGTAACGCTTGGTCCCATTTTTGTGGTGTGATCCTTGCGCGGGGGCCGGGGAGGATTGGCATGGCCCATGCGCAAGGATGACAGGTTAAAAATAGCCTGGGCAGGAAGGGGGTAAAAGTGCCCTGTATGTAAGCGGTTAAAATAGTTGATAATAAGGGTAAAAAAAATCATGGAATTGAACGTATTTTGGTGGAAAAAAATGGGTAAAAAAAAAAAATCATGGAATTGAACGTATTTTGGCGGAAAAAAATGGGTAAAAAAAAAAAAATCATGGAATTGAACGTATTTTGGTGGAAAAAAATGGGTAACGCTTGGTCCCATTTTTGTGGTGTGATCCTTGCGCGGGGGCCTGGGAGGATTGGCATGGCCCATGCGCAAGGATGACAGGTTAAAAATAGCCTGGGCAGGAAGGGGGTAAAAGTGCCCTGTATGTAAGCGGTTAAAATAGTTGATAATAAGGGTAAAAAAAATCATGGAATTGAACGTATTTTGGTGGAAAAAAATGGGTAAAAAAAAAAAATCATGGAATTGAACGTATTTTGGCGGAAAAAAATGGGTAAAAAAAAAATAAATCATGGAATTGAACGTATTTTGGTGGAAAAAAATGGGTAAAAAAAAAAAAATCATGGAATTGAACGTATTTTGGTGGAAAAAAATGGGTAACGCTTGGTCCCATTTTTGTGGTGTGATCCTTGCGCGGGGGCCTGGGAGGATTGGCATGGCCCATGCGCAAGGATGACAGGTTAAAAATAGCCTGGGCAGGAAGGGGGTAAAAGTGCCCTGTATGTAAGCGGTTAAAATAGTTGATAATAAGGGTAAAAAAAATCATGGAATTGAACATATTTTGGTGGAAAAAAATGGCTAAAAAAAAAAAAAAATCATGGAATTGAACGTATTTTGGTGGAAAAAAATGGGTAACGCTTGGTCCCATTTTTGTGGTGTGATCCTTGCGCGTGGGCCGGGGAGGATTGGCACGGCCCATGCGCAAGGATGACAGGTCAAAAAAAAAATGTGTGTGAGAGCGTTCCATATTTTCTCTGTACCTCTGGTGGTACGCGC